>NC_142357.1:31095819-31203319 GCF_059441175.1 Urocampus carinirostris
CTTTTTAGCTTCCCTCAATTTCTGACGGAAAGCGTTTCTGTCAACAGGAAGTGCTCGAGCTTGACGTTTTCATTTTTGGTACTTAGCACTTTGTAACTTAAGTGATGTTTTTCTCAATTGTTTGTAAAATATTTTTTGAATAATATTTCCCCAAAATTATTTCTCTCAATTTTCATGTAATGTATTATTATTGTTGACACACAATGCATGCTAGTTATCTTAACAAGGGATGGATGGATGGATGGATGGATGGATAGATAGATAGATAGATAGATAGATAGATAGATAGATAGATAGATAGATAGATAGATAGATAGATAGATAGATAGATAGATAGATAGATAGATAGATAGATAGATAGATAGATAGATAGATAGATAGATAGATAGATAGATAGATAGATAGATAGATAGATAGATAGATAGATAGATAGATAGATAGATAGATAGATAGATAGATAGATAGATAGATAGATAGATAGATAGATAGATAGATGGTTGTACGGTTTGACTGAGGTGGATGGATGGGTAGTTGAGTGGATGGATGGACAGACGGATGGATGGATGGATGGATGGATGGGTGGGTGTGTTTATGGACGGGTGGATGGATGGGTAGGTGAGTGGATGATGGATGGATGGGTGCGTGGGTGTAATGGTTGTATGGATGGACAGATGGATGGATGGATGTGTGTGTGAACGGGTGGATGAATCAATGGATGGGTAGGTGAGTGGATGGATGGAGGGACGGATGGATGGATGGGTGGGTGGGTGCACGTATGGATGGAGGGAGGAAGGGAGGGAGGGACAGAGGGAGGGACAGATGGCTTGATGGATAGGTGGGTGTGTTTATGGACGGGTGGATGGATGGGTAGATGAGTGGATGGATGGACAGATGGATGGATGGGTGGGTGGGTGGACGGATGGATGAATGGAGGAAGGGGCAGAGGGAGGCACGGACGGACGGATAGATAGATAGATAGATAGATAGATAGATAGATAGATAGAATATACCTTTATTGTCATTGTTACAAATGGGCTAACATATTGTGACAACGAAATTGGGCATGACACTCCAGTTTTACACATAGTGAGGGTATGAGCAAGAAGATAAAGGAACAGAGAAGATAATGTTATAAAACAAGGGGAATAAGGCTATAGTTATAATTTACATGGTATTTACACAACAATGTCAGCATGTGGGATGTTACATACAGGGTTGTCGTGATAACGTTGTATCGTAACGGTTGTGCAATATTGCATTTGGTGCAAAGTCATCATGGTGCAAAAATAGTCCGCATATACATTGGTGCAAGCATAGACATCATAGTGCAAAAAAGGAAATGGTCAGACATTGTGCAATTTGAGCATTAAACGTAGTGCAGTCGACATGTGCAAGAACAAGACTTGAGTAACATTATATTCGTATGAGGTAGTGTTGGCACGAGTTTTCAGTTTTTGTGCGGTGTCTGTTGAGCAGTGAACAAACATAGTGCAGACAGCATGTACGTGAGTACCATTTTACATACGTGTGAGGTTTTTTTTTTTTTTTTTTGCAACAGTTTTCAGTTGTTTGTGCGGTGTCTGTTTAGGGTGGTAATGGCTGTGGGGAAGAAACTGTCTCTGAGTCTGTTCGTTTTTGCTTTGTGTGACCTGTAGCGCTTGCCGGAAGGCAGCAGGTCGAAGAGATGGTGGCCGGGGTGAGAAAAGTCCTTGACGATGTTTTCTGCTCTGCTGAGGTAGCGAGAGCAGGCAATGTCCTCCAGACTGGGCAGAGAGCAGCCGACGATTCTCTGGGCTGTTTTTATGATCCTCTGGAGCTTTTTCCTGTCTGCTGCTGTGCACCCCGCATACCACACCGTGATGCAGTATGTTAGGATGCTCTCCACTGTGGCTTTGTAGAAAGACACCTGCAGCTGCTGTTTTAGGTTATTTTTCCTGAGCAATCTCAGGAAGTGCAGTCGCTGCTGGGCCTTCCCTACCACCGCTCTGGTGTTTGCAGACCAGGAGAGGTCGTCGGAGATGTGCACGCCCAGAAATTTGAACGAGTGGACTCTCTCTACGCAGTCTCCTTTTATGATGAGTGGTGCTGGATTCCTGCCATTCCTTCTGAAATCCAGAATCAGTTCTTTTGTTTTTGTTGTGTTCAATATGAGGTGGTTTTCCGAGCACCACGTTGAAAGTGACTCAACCTCATCCCTGTATGCCGCCTCGTCCCCTTCAGAGATGTGGCCGATCAAGGTGGTATCGTCAGCAAACTTAATAATAGTGTTTGTGGGGTGGGTCGGTGAGCAGTCGGAGCTGTAGAGGGTGAAAAGCAGGGGGCTCAGTGCACAACCTTGGGGGGAGCCAGTGTTCAGTGTTAGGGTGGGAGAGACGTGGGTACCGAGTTTCACCGACTGTGGGCGGTTGGAGAGGAAGTCCATTATCCAGTGGCAGATGGAGGGAGAGAGTCCTAGGTGTGCAAGTTTCTCCACCAGGATCTCCGGGATAATGGTGTTGAAGGCTGAGCTGAAGTCCAGGAAGAGCATTCTGACGTAGCTCCCCCGGTGGTCCAGGTGTTTCAGCACGGTGTGAAGTGCTGTGTTTATGGCGTCATCAGTGGAGGATGGGTGTGTGTGTGGGTGGACAGATGAATAGATGGGTGCGTGGGTGTGATGGTTGGATGGATGGATGGATGGATGGACGGACCAATGGACAGATGTATGGATGGGTGTGTGTGTGTGTGTGGACGGGTGGATGAATGGATGGATGGGTAGGTGAGTGGATGGATGGATGGATGGATGGATGGATGGATGGACGGACGGACAGATGGATCAATGGATGGATGGATGGGTGTGTGGGTGGTCGTATGGATGTATAGATGTAGGGAGGAAGGCAGGGAGGGAGGGACAGAGGGCAGGACAGGCAGACAGAGTGATAAATGGATGTTTGGATGGGGGTGGACAGATGGATAGATGGATGGATGGATAGATGGGTAGGTAAGTGCGTGGATGGATGGATGGACGGACGGACGGACAAATGGATGGATGGATGGATGGATGAATGGATGGACGGACGGATGGATGGTTGTGTGTGTTGGGTAAGTATATTGATAGATAGATTTTATTGTCATCAGACGTGGCACGTTAGATCAGTGTTTCTCAATTAGAGGGTCAGGACCCAAAAGTGGGTCGCGGCCCTTTTCCTTGACAAAATAATGCCAAAAAGAAAAACAAATGGAGGTTATATTACACTTCTTAACAAGAAATGACAATAATACCCTGCTCTATCTCTTCTCCCTGTTCAGTCCATCTACTAGTTTGAAAGGGACCACATTTTATTTTATTGTGATTTTTTGGTTTTATTTCCTTTTTCTGCCCACAATAATCGGGCCAATGAAAATTTGTGAAAATAGGGAAAGAAGAGTGGTAAACAGTTACAACAATGATGGAGTCAAAATAGGAAGGTATTGCAATATACAAAAAAAGGTATATGGGTGTCTTCCATCGAAGCGCTGCTGGATGGTACAGAAGATGGTTTAATTTTATGCTTTTTACAAGTATATTAATCTTTATCAACCACATTATTAAATAATTAGCCATGTTTAGGTACACACTTTATTCATGTTTTGAATTTTGAATTTTAGTATGTGGCTATTTCTAAAGCAGTTATAGGGGTCACTTATGTGTTTTGTAGGTTTATATGAGAGTATTTACGGCACTTCGTCATTTTGGTTTTGCTTGTCATTTCGTTTTTTGAAAAAAAAGTAAATACATTTTTGGTTTTAAGAGGCACAATCCTTTCATTGGATAAATGTGAGAAGTGTAATTGTTTTCTTCATATGGGTTGTGCTTGTCATTAAGTGGAATGGTGGGTTAGACCACTTAGACCAGTTGAGAACTAATGCTTTAGTGTCAGGACCAGAACGAAGTTTGTCTGAGTTTTATTAGGAAGCAGGGAAAGGGTAGTAGAATACAGGATCCGGAGATCGTAGATCGTGGGGAGCAGGTTACTCAGACGCGGAAGTGGAATTTCCGTGGCGAGCGAAGGCAGTGTCGAGAGCGGGGAAAAACAGATCGATGGCCAGGACGGGAGAGCAAAAACGCAGTCAAGTTCAGAAAAGGGGTCGTAGCTGGGAATCAAACAGGAATCAGGACAGGAGAAAGTCAGTGTCGAAAAGGCTTGCCTAGCCTGAGCTGAGGTTCGCAGACAGACTGACAACCGGTGACAGGAAGACGGGAGTTTAAAAAGTGACAGGCAGCCAATCAGCGTCCGGGGCAGTTGGCACCAAAGGAGCAGGCATAGATAGATTAATCTTAATTGACGTAGCATTTCAGGACAAATGTGTCATAAAGGATCAAAAAATCAAAATAAAAGTATTAAGATATTGAGGTAAAATTGACAAGGTAGTGGTTGTAGACTGGCCTGTATAAAAATGAATATAAAATGTATCATACATAATCAATATATCATTTTTGCCCCACATTTTTTGTGCTTGTGCAGTTATACTGTCAATACACAAGACAATGAACTTCACTCGTTTTTTTCTGTTTAATTGAGGAGGTTCCACCATGTGTTCCATCAAAATCACTAATTTTGCTTCGTACTGTTTATTCCTATTGAGATCGTTTTGTAATGCTAAAGTACAAAATACATGAAAATGATCAAATCTTTTTGCTGAATTTGCTCCCATTTCCAGGCTGAAACTGAGTCACTGCCCAAAAATGACTAATTTTGTGTTGGTATTTGTGGACTTTTTTATTAGTTGGGATGTGAACTTGTTGTGTGTCAGTGCAGGCTCTTGTGTAGTCTCTAGTACTGTGCTTTTGAATTTGGCAGCTATATATATTTTCCAACTTGTTGTTTTAGTCCATAGTCAATTAAAGCACAAAAGCACAATCATAATGACCTACGGGGGTTGTACGCACACGCATTTTTGCTTTTTTGGGGCTTTTATTTAGAATGGAAATGAAGCAATCACGTTATACATATTTTATACGTTGGTGTTTTGTGCTTTGGTTTTGGAATTGTTGGTCTGTGATATTGCCGTGCAGACAACCACTTACATCAACATTTGACGTATTCGTTTATTCTGTATCGCTATAGATTCATTCAGATATGACTAAATGTATTTTATGCTTGTGGTAATGAACTCACATTTGCATGAAGTCACAAAAAGGCAACGTGAACACCAGCGAACGTGATATAGTTATACATTTTTTTTCCAGACGTACAATTTCGTCATTCACTAAGGCTTTGCAATACCCATTTTTTGTCAGTGTAGCATTAGCTGCATTGGATGTTGCTCAAAGCGGGACACTGTTTATTTGATAGCACATTGTTTTAAAATATCTGCTTTATAACAGACTGACCAAAATAAAGAATAGTCTGCATAAAATATGTGGGTTCTGCCTCCTTATCATGTGAGTGTGATTACAAAAAAGACATTGGCACAATGTAAACATAATTTAATAAGTAAAGTGCAATAATGGATGTGGAAATGAATGGATGTTAAAAAGGAGAGTGTTAAGAAGTATATGAAGCTGAAAGATTTCTTCAATCATACTTTGAAAATTCAGTAGAATTAGTACAGACGCTCCCCTACTTAAGAACATTCGACTTACATAAAACAGTAGATACGAACATTTTTTTGGGGATGTTGAAAAATATCCGGATATTGCTGTAAGTAAGATTTTGTATTGTGTACACCTTTTTCAGAGTACAGGACAGTACTGTAGTGCATCCACCCGAAGAAGAAATCCGGCTTCTAATTCCTAGTTTGTGTGTGAATATACAGTACTACGTGTACTGTATCTAGCGCCCTTGGAAAATTGTTGTTTGTATTGTTAAATATCTCATGCATCCATTCAATATTGTTTGTATAAAGTGTAAAGAAGAGGCGAGCCGTTTCTTTTGAAATGAAATTGGAATAAGGAAGCTTGATGGGGTAGAGAAAATGGTCGGAACGCTTTTTTTTCGGTCACTTTTTACCACGGAGGAGGACGTCTTGAAGCTCATCTTCCAAAAGTAAGTTAAACTCAACTTTATTTATCTTTATAGAGCATATTATTTTATCAAATGTTTTTTTTTGGGTACAAAACAATACAGGTTACTTATACAAGCCTTAAACATACAAAATATAGCACTGAAGCAACTTACGAACAAATTCCACTTGCGAACGATTGTCTCGTTCGTAAGTGGGGCAGCGTCTGTAGTTACCCTTATTGCTAGAGGTAAAAAGACCATGGCACAATTTGGAAATGTTCCTTTTCGTACAACAGATTTGAACAGTTAAGAACAGTCAATCCATTTTTGATCACTATTTACAAGACTAAAATGATCTCTGGATATACCCCCCACAACTGTTGGTTGATTCTATAAAGACAAGTAATGCAAAGCACGCATTTTATGTATTTGTCTTTAGAAACTTAAGTGTGTTTTATTATGACAATCATACTATAAAAATGATGTGATTATTATTTTACCTTTAATTAAAGTAATATTTTTTAAACTGGTTAATGAACCAATTAAAATGCTTCAAACAAGCAAGTGTATGATAATGACACGCATCTGATATAGAGACGTTGTTAATGTGGAGTCAATTTGGCCATTTTCTTTCATTTTTCTGTGAATAGATTCTCACAATAGTCAGTCCACCATTTTAATATTTACATGTCATCCAGTTATCTCAACAACATCTCCTGTGGAGCTGTGTTTTAATTTCAATTCGGTCATGAAATTGCAGAGCGGTCACATCTATAGTCCAGGTCCACGATCACATCACAGGTCTGTTGTGCTGAATGCAGGGTTGCTGATACCCACTTTGTAATCGTCTGAACCTTTTTTCTGGATCCTCTGAGCTAGTGCTGCACCCAGAGGTTCGATGTACTCAGGGGGCCCATTGTCATCTGGTTCCTCTTCTTCCTGGATCTTCTGCTGATAGGTATCAACTCTATATTAGGTGCCCTCCTCTACAAAAAAATCCAATAAATGTTCTTTCCAATGTGTTATTTACCATGGAAGGTTTTGCATCCTTTTCTTGTGTGTTCATGTCATCGCTGTAGTCCAGGGAGTCAAGACTTGAAATAACAAGGGAGGAAAAAAATGAAACAAAACATTTGAGGAGCATGGTTGTTTACATAAAATTATCATTCACAAAATGCACGGCTAGAGATCCAAATCTATCATGTCATTGAGTTGTGTAATTGGTTTGATGGACTCCACTGAAACCCTAATTCTTTCTCAATTCAAGTTTGGAATAAATCAGTGTCCCAATACCAACTTTGCAGAGACACTTGACTTTACCTGACTTTGTCTACATCTGAGCTGTCCCCATCTAGGTCCAGGACCATTGTTGTGTCAATGTTGAGATTTAGAACAGGGTTTGCCCTAACAGTGTGAAAAGATTTGAGTTAGGAACAAAGCAGGTTATCTACAGTTTATTGACAATGGGGTCGATAATAATTATTGTATTGTCTTCTAACCCCTCCATGGTGTACTTGTTGGTCCCTGGCACCACAGGTCCGCTTTTTAGTTTGTCAGATGCCACCATGGTCGCATTGTTCATGGCCTTAGCTGCCTTGAGCTTCCTCCTGTAGCTGTGGAAGGAGAAGTTGGTTAGCACATGCTGCAGGTCAAAAAATTAATGACGAGCCAAATACTTACTTTCTCCGAGTGCAAACCAGTGAGGTGATGAGGACAACAAGTACAATTAGGAGACCTAATATGACGCCAAGTAGGATGAACCTAAGAGGGTCAGATTCTGTCGGTTTGACTGACGAATCAGTCTGAGACAAAGCAGAGCATTTTTCAATTGGTTAAATGGTAATCGTCGGATGGATGGATTTCAAATGGCAGAATCTGAAACCTGGAACGTATATAAAAGTTTGAGGTCTTCTATTATGCTAGGATCTTGCAATGCGCTTAAATACTCACAATGTACATGAGCCCTAACTGTTCCAGTACAAGAGCATGCTGGGATTCAGCAATCATCAATTCCACTGCTTTTGGTGTGAGAGCAGTCCCGTTGGTATAGAGAAAATATGTCACCATTATTGCACCTACTGAAGCCCTGTGAGAAAGTAAATCAAACCGTTGATTTTTAAATCCGATGAACATATTGGAAGATTATTTAAACACCAAAGGTTGGTCGAAAGAACGCTCGTACCCTCTACTGAGTAAAATTGGCTCTCAGCTTTTATTATTGTCCCAAGTATGTATTTTTAGAAGTGAGTCAGTTTTAAGCTCAACTAAAAGAGTGATACTTCACCTGGATTCTTCAGGAGTGTTCTCCCTGATGGAAATCACCTCAACCACAGCTTTGGTAGCGGATGTGAGGGTTCTGGAGTGAAGGATAAGGGAGTGGTTGGTTCAAAAAGGTCATAGATAGTACTGTTTGTGTTTCTGTTAAATCAACCCATCGCTTCTAATGATAGATTATTAAACTTATCAAATATGGTGCCTTTTTATCCCCTTTTTACAGTATGCAGCATAATATTGTTAGCATACCTTATGATAGCAGGTTCATTCTGTTCAACTTCTTCTCTGGTTTTTCTAAATTGAAGTTCAACTCTATAAGATGTGTCAACAGTGAATATCTGCAATGTTGACATGGAAATTTAGAAATTAACAATGCACCACATAAAAGTTCAGAATCTATTTACTCACTTCCAGTGTTGTGTTGGTGGAGAGGCCACCAGAGTCGGTAGCAGACACGGTAACCCAATATTTTCCTTTCAGAGTTACATCAAGTCCTTCTGTGGTTCTAAATGCAGGAAGTGGGGAAAAAAAGATGATTTGTGATGAACATGTGTTTGAACATGCTGAATAGAGAGACGTGCACAAAAGTTGCTAACTTAACACTCACTGAATAATTCCAACGTAAATGTCCTTTTGCTGTGTGGTAACAGCCTCAAAGAGAGACCTTGTGCCACTTATGTTTTTGTTGATGTCCTCAAATCGCACTTCACCCACTTTAAACTCAAGCTGTGCATTTATTTCTGTATCCCGGTCTGTAGCCTAGGAAAACAGGACATGATATCACAATTTGTTTAATTTAAGGGCTTAATATATACAAGAATTTCATGTATACTCACATAGACTCCCCCAACAGATGTCCCCTTACTTGCGGTCTCTGATACCACAACTGACGAAGACAGAGAATACTTTGGTGAACTTTTTGATCATTTTTGCATGATACCTGGGTCAGTCAAGTAGAGTATTATACTATAGAACTTGCAAAGTGTCAAATACTCCAGTAATCCCCCAATCATATGTAATCTAACTATCCATTTTTGTATATTTTCAAGGCTATAAGAAGGAGAATCTGATACCAACTTTTTGATTGAAAGTCAGATAACAAAAGGACTGGTTCTGCACATGTAGTTAGACAATTAATGGGGAACCAATCAATCTAGTATGATAATAAACTAATTATATACAGTATCAAGAGATTTTTTATGCCTATAATTGTGTATATAAATTGATCATATTAAAAAAAAAATATCCCACCAAATATTTGATCTGAGAAGATAAATTGTGGGGCATTGTCATTGATGTCCTCGATGATGATCTCCATTTCTCCTGTAAAGGAGCAAACAAAGTCCAAATTGATGTTGATGCATGGTATTTAAATTCATACTGTAAAAAAAACTACTGGAGGAAGTTGTACTCAATTGCAAGCAGAGACAACATTTCCACATGGAAAGCTCTTACACAAAAAATATAAAACACGTGTATGTTTCAAGTGAGCAGACCTGCATTTACACTGTAGTTCTCCCCTTTCTCAGTGTACTCGTCGATCACCCGAGCCTCCATCACCGCCCAGTCACACAGCTCATAATCCAGAGTGCGTTCTGGATTGACCAGCACGTCTCCGTTCGGCTCCAGGACAAACCAGTCACAAAGTGATAAAGAGCCATTGCATCTGCATTTGAGGGACTCAAACTCATAAGTCAGTGAGTGGTTTCCATCTTTATCCCATGCTTGGTATCTCCCAGCAACCTCGGTCATTGTCGTGTTTTCTTTCACTTTCACCGGCTTTGATGGTAGGAACTCAGGCCTTTCATCATTCACGTCCAAAACATCCACCTCAACTGTCACCACTTCTTTTTTCTGTCCCAGATCTGTAGCTTCAACTTGGAGTTTGTATTTCTTCATAGCACTCTCATAATCCAGATCGATACCCAGGTCTACTGTGATGTTTCCCATGTAAACATTCCCGTCAGAAGAGGTGAGGACGGTAAAACTGTCAAAACTCCCAGAGACGATTCTAAGAGCGATGCGGTTAAAGTCCATTGTTTGGTCCAAGTCTTCAGCCAGGACCGTCCCCACATAGGCACCTGGTTGCGTGAAATAGTTTTCTGATCACAATCTACTGTATAAATATTAGAATTTACAAGGTTACACTGACCTTTTTCTCCTTCTGGGACACTGAATTTGTATGAGGAGTTCTTAAATGCTGGTGTGTTGTCATTTACATCCTGGGTTGAATAAGATTGAACATTTGAAGAGGATTTGCAGCACCAAACAACATTCTAACTCAACAGGACGCAGATACCTCTACATTGACGATCACGCTGACCATGCTGGACAGGGGAGGTATACCCTTGTCCGTGGCAGTAACATTGAGCTCGATCTTGCCCTTCAGCTCAACATCCAAAGCCTCACGGTCCAATTCCATCTTGTTCTTCAACACCCCGGTATCAGGATCAATGGTGAAGTTGTTGCTGTATGTGCTTGGCAGGATTTCAAACATGATTTGACTGTTTATTGTACCAGGCTCATCTGCATCAGTCGCCTATTGAAAGTGAAAGAAAACATACCCCCCTAAAAAAATGCTTGTGATCCCGGTTCATGGTTCACAAATCCCTTGACCACGAGGGTTGTAGGGGCACCACTTCATGTGGTGTGTCTTGCGCAAATACAGCCTGGTCGCACCCATCCCTCTCACGGCTGTTTTTTGGGTAGGGCTTTGCTCCCCTACCAGGAGCAGAAGCCTCGTGATCTGACTCAAAAGCAGCACCTTCATCATATGGTCGCTGTTACTGTAAAACGTCATCCTGCTCTTCAGAGATGAGCCAGACCTTACTATTGACAGGCTGAGGCATGTGACAATATAATGGAGCTGAAGCGTGTGCCTTCAAAGAAGGCACATCGTGGAAGCCCAAGTGACACTAAAGGAAGAAGTTGGGGGAGCTAACAATGATAATAGCAGCTCGCAACGAGTCATAGCTTGGAGCCAAGTGGCCAAGATGCGTGGCTAGAGGACACAACGGGGAAGAAAAGTTTTTTCTAAATATTTTAAAAATGTTCTGATCTATAATGCTAACAATCTACAACAAATAAACATGCTATCGGAAGAAACCTAGATGTGCTTGTGAGTTAAATTTGGATGATTGTTGAATGAGGATAAGCAATCTAAAATGTACTAGTAAGAAGCTGCCCACTTTCCTGATCCAGCACAATTTAAACAGCTGTCATATGGCACATCAGTGCGAGATGGACAGAGGAAGGGAAAGGTTATTACTGTATTCTACAGTTGTAAAGTAAGCTACTTTTAGTTATTGTGTATTTCTCAGACTCCTATGTTTCAAATTAATTTGCTAAGAAATTAACTTGTTTAACCTGATGAGAATAATTTGTTTAACCTGTTTTTCTATTTCAATACACAAGTAATCATTCACACACACACACACACATATATAGACTCACTCAAAGATAATCGCATTTCAGAATTTCTCCATTGTATGTAATGCGCATGCGTGACTTTTCAATAATTACGCGATACTGAACAGGAAGTGGTCAGAAAGATCCGGACAGCGAAAGGTGCCTCGTTGCAACTCGTCGCTGACGTATCTTTTTCCTACTGCAGTAGCAAAAACTTTAATTCTTGCCTTTGCCTGAATTCCTTGGTCAGCCTTGGGTTTACCTCTTTTAAACCTGACAACAGTATAATTAGAGTTTATTGTCCCTAGACCAAATCAACTTTTTTTCTATTGCCAACATGTGAATGTTTTGCTCATTTTGTAATACAAGACTTAAGTAATACATGCTATGCAGATTTAATTAACAATTGATGATAGCTAAATGGTTTCCAACCACAAACAATCCAGTACTGGTCCATGGATGATTTAGTGCTAAAAATTTTACTATTAGCCAAGCAGCAGAGTTTGTTTCCTCTCTTTCCACCTCCATCAATGTATGTCTGCTGCTCTCTTAATTAGAGTGAACTACTGTATATACTGTATACAGTACACAGGTTCAGAAAGATAATTCTTCACAACAGTGACATTTGCTACACCATCGGGATTTTGCTTTATGTATTGGCTTGAACTTAAAGGGACAGTGTGTAATATTTAGGAGTACCAAAAACCTTAATTCAGTAAAAAAAACAAAACATTGATTTAAATACTGGGAAAAAAATACATGAACTATGATACCAATTTTAACTTCTATAAATATTTCTACGTCGAGAAACGTGTACTTATTTTACATAGCAGAATCCATACCTGGTAGTCGCCACCATGTTTTTTTTTGCAACTTGCTGCTATGCTGTGCTCATTTGGCACCGGTTTTTGTTCGCAATAGACAAGACAGTGCCATCTAGTGGTCAAATATTATATAATTTTCTGTACCTTTAATGTAAAGTGGCCAATTGTTGTCAACAGCAGCAATCTCATGGGCATGGGTGGGCACACTTCAGTCTGGAGTTTTTTTCATTGCCCATCTTTTCAAACTCTCTCAATATCAAGGTATTGGATTGAAACTACGCATTCTTACATAAAAGTAACTAAATCAATCAATATTTTTTTTACTTCCTGTACTGGTCACTCTGCCAAATTTTTTAGCTCAATAAAAGTTTTCCCTCCTTTGCTCTAAGACCCTGACCATTTACTCTTTTTAACCTTACATCCTGTAATGATTACTGATGTGACTCATCTGTGCCCGCTCATTTGGCGCCAACCACCGCGGGTTCTGATTGGCTCCCTGTCACTATTTGAACCCAGTCCTGTCAGTCCCCTGTTGTCAGTCCGTCTGCGAACCTCAGCGTGTACTAGGCAAGCCTTTTTCGACCCCAACTCCCACCTGTCCCATTTTTGCTCCCGTCTGTCTACGGCTACGACCCGTTTTGATCCTGACCACATCTGCTCTCGCGTCCCGTCTTACGACCTATTTTTGTCCCCGACTACGTCTACTCTCCCTTTCTTGGTAATGACCCGTTTCCGACCCCGACCACGCCCGTTTTTCCGTCCCTGACACCGCCATCCACTTCTGTGTTCGGATCACAATCCAAGTACGAGAGCGACTTTCTTCCCACGTCCAGCGAACACCGGATCGTGGGCGCAACCCTTCCTCTTTCCTTCAATAAAACTTGTGAGAAACGTAACACAATTGGCTCCAGTTTCTGTTCTGGTCCTGACAACATCCCTCCTAATGAAGCAACATTGGGAAGAAATTAATGCAGTAATCAGCACATGCATGAAACAACATGGGCACTGGATTTTGTTTCAATAAAGCCCTGATATTGTAAAACAAAATACTCAATAAATAATTGTATCTTACCTCTACTTGAAGTTCGAGCAGTGAACCCTCTTTAACAAATGCCTGATAATATTCTTTGTTAATGACTGGAGGTTGGTCGTTGATGTCCAACAGAATGATTTCCAATAACGCAGTTGCAGGTTTGCCACCTGAGTCTTTAGCCTGAAGCGTGGCGGAGAACAAGGGTCTGACTTCACGATCCAACAGGGTCTTGTTTTTCACGTAAATCACGCCCGTCTTTGGTTCCACGTCAAAATAAGTCCGTCTAAAATACATATGGAGTTTGTGCCGTTTTTCAGATATTAGCTGACCACATTGAATCAAATGAAATGTGACCGACACATACATGCTTTCTGGAAGTAGAGTGTAGGTAATGTTGTCTCTGTCCATTGTGTCAGGATCGTCTGCCTGCAAACGGAAATTGATTTGATTTTAAAGTAAACTGTATTCTGCATCTACTTTGAAATTCGAAAAACTTACGGTGATGATATCGACTATAGTCCCAACATCAGAGTGTTCTGTCACGTGCAAGTCAAAGAAAGTATCCTTTGGAAATTTGGGACTGTTGTCATTGATATCTGTTATCATAATAGTGATGGTGGCAGTGGAGACAAAGGTGATTTCTTTTGGATCACTGGCAATCACCTGTGGCGTAACACAGTAAACGGCTTAAAATACACTGGTAACCCCCAACCCCGCCCACCCAAAAAAAAAAGTACAATACAATAGTATCACTCTGAAATAGTGTCACGGTTGCCATGGCGCCCAGTTGGCCCTGCCCGTGTGGCGCCAGCTGCGGCTTGTTGACAGATTGGCTTCAATTCTATTTAAGCTCACTCACCCTTGATCAGTCCGTCAACGAACCTCTGCACCCGCAAGATGTGTTTTGACTCTGTCTGGTTCCCTGTTGGTGTTTCCTGTATATTTTGTCCTGTTTAATATCGGTCTCCAGTTTCGTTCCCGTCTAGTTTGTCCCGTTTAATTTCGATATCCAGTTTTGATATCAATCCTGTCTGTCCCGGCCTGTCTGGTATTGACCCCATCTGCCCGATATGTGCTCGTGCAATTGGTATCGATCTTGTGGCATCGGGCTTCCTGTCATTCCACGCCAGACTGCTGCCTTACGTCTTCCGCCCAACTATCGCCGAATCACTGGGGTTTGGGTTAACCTGCATGACTGCCCCATTTTTCCCGTAAAATAAAAGCTTGCGTGAGAAACGTCACGCATTTGGGTTCTCCTCTTGTTCCGGTTGTTGACAAATAGAGTGCACTCCAACATCCTCAGTGTTCTCGATTCCTTTGTTGTATTTAAATTTGTTGGACAAATATCTATGCGGTAGTATGAAAAAGTATATTAACCTTTTGTAATTCATCGCACTTCTTCATAAAAATACCAGATCTGATCTTTGTCAAAATTACACTACGGAAAAAAACTGACTCTTTTAACTAAAACGACCCATTCAAAGGTTTCCATATTGTTTTAATGAGGACAGCATGTAAACACTGACTGAAGGGGGAGGATTAAGTAACTGAACCGTCGCATTTATTATTTTGCGGCCAGTTTAGCAGCAGTATCTTTAACCACACTAAGCCTGGTACATCGATCTGGACTGGTTTTGGTCGATTCTTCTTTACAAAACTGCTGTAGATCAGAGTCTCAGGTTCAGATACTTTTTCATACCACTGTGGCTTGTTCAGAAAGTGATTGTTAGTAACGTAGGTCCATCAGTGAGAAATTTTACTCAACAAAGTCATTTTATACTTGTCTTACCTCCACAACCATTTGCTGTGTTATTTCATAATCCAGTTTTTGTGGCTCCTTGACCACAAGTTGAACAATACTGTCGACTGTAGAAAATTGAGGCTCGATAGAAAACACGTCTTTGTCAGCTCCACTTAGGGTTAATTGAATGCTTTTAATCTATGAAATGACAAGTTGCAGTTTAGTCGCCCATCAATACAATGCTGAAAAGGATCCAGTAAGAAGTTCTTACCTTGTCTGGGTCCTTGACTGTCATATTAATGGGCACACTTCCCAGTGAATGCTCAGCTACTTCCACTTCAAACTGACTTGCTTTATCACAGACTTGCAGCTCTCCTGAGCCTTCACATTTGTAAAAATCTGGTTTATTGTCATTGATATCATTGATATTGATCCGTAGAGGAGCTGTGGTGCTGGCAGCCACGCCATTGATGTTTAGCTGGGATTCGGTTGCCTAAATTATGAAGTGCGTGGGCACAAAGTAAATTATCTCTTTAATGGTTGTCTTTTAACCCTTATTTTAAGAGCCTCAAGGGCAGTGTTCCCTCTAAGCTGCATGCGTGCGCAGTTGCGCACTGCTCGCCCATTCTCAGCGCACAAGAAAATCTAGCCAGCGCACAAAAATGAGGGCTCAAAATGACTAATTAAGAAGCGACTTAAGGCAAAGTTACAGTACATGAAGGTAAAAATACAAGGGTTCGCCTGACGTTGTGTCCTAAATGCGGTATTTTGAAGTCGAGTCGAAGGAGAACGAAGTTGAGTAAAGTTAGTAGAGTTTGTCGGGGAACCGGCTCCTTCGGCTCAGCTCACTAAAAGGAACCGGCTCTTTCGGGACCTAAACGGCTCTTCGGGTTGTTTTTGCTTCTTTAATCCCAACATGACCAGATATTATGTAAAATTATGCACAAAATGACTTAAAGGAAGGGGGAATAGAACAAAAAAGAAAGAAATACCAAAATAAAAAAGTAGTGAAAAGCTGAGAAAAAAAAGAATCAAAATGAAGATAAAAAAAAAGGAAAATTTAGAAAAAAGCCAGAAAAAAAGAAAAGAAAGAAATGTAGGGAAAAAGTTAGTAGAGAACAAAAAGAAAAAAGTAACTGCTCTGAAAAAATAAACACAATGAGATTTTTTTAAAGAATTTAAAAAAAAGTAGAAAAAAACACGGAAAAAATAAGAAAAAGTTTGTGTTGCATTCAAATAATTTCCAATTATATCAAGTGAATCTTGTTGCCAACATTGTACTTCCACTAAAAAATGTGATTAAGTACAGTTGTGTATCGTGCAACCGACTAAATAAGCCCCCAAAAATGGAAATATTATGCGACAAAAAAAATCAGGAAATGAAAAGAAATGGATATCTTGTGAAAGAATTGTAAGAATAAACGACGTAGGCCGTACAACCTTTGCAATAGTACACGAGTCACTTCATTCAAAAGAGAAAAATAATTTTGCATTGCCGGAAACTCAGCACAATGTAACTTGATGTCAAGTTTTGGACATGTTTGATAATTAATTATCTTGCCACACTTGGGATTATGGTGGCTCACTGTTGTTTCAAGCGCTGCTCACCGACTTTGTGTGAACGCTCAGACCCATGGAAAATTAGAGGGAACATTGCTCAAGGGCGTAGTTTTGGCATGGGTGGAGGGGAAGTGTCCCCACCAATATCGAGCAATCATTGTTTTGTTCCCACCAATATTATGTGATCACTTAAAAGTGCGCTATGTCCCCTCCAATGTTTAGCAATTACTGTTTTGTTCCCACCAATGGTATGTTATCAGTTAAAATCTACCTCCACCAATGCCAAGACCAAACCAACACTGTAAAGGTGAATAATAACCATACCTTGATCGTCATATGAACAACATCACCAATTGTTTCTCTGTCAATTTCTGACGCTACATAAATAATACCATTACTGCTGGAAATTGTAAAGAGGCCGTCCTCAGTGGAATCTGATGAGCATAAACAATGAAAGAGGTTAATTCAGGGGGGGCGCATTGGTTTGAAAACATTAGTATAAGTGCAAGGCTGGCTGGAGAAAATAAATAGCTTATTTATGTATTTAATGTTTTGTATATGCCGATAGAAAGTCCTCGTGGGGAAAATAGATAACGTAAGCAAATCCATTTTTTCTCGTTTTTGTTCACTTACACAATAGATGTGTTTCATTGTTCATATATTATAAAGGGACCATTTTATCTAATGGGTTTTTAACAAAACAAAGAAATACAAATAAAGATATTCATTAACAAAAAACTTTAATCAAGAGTAATAGCCAAGTAATATCTTCCTTTTGGCACTAAATTTAATCATTTCTATTGAAAAATTTACTGCAAAAGGGCTACTTCAAAACTATTTTATTACATGAAATATAATATCTTGATGAATGATTTGATTTTTAAAAAAGCATTTACAGAAAATTGAG
Source organism: Urocampus carinirostris (assembly GCF_059441175.1). Taxonomy (NCBI): domain Eukaryota; kingdom Metazoa; phylum Chordata; class Actinopteri; order Syngnathiformes; family Syngnathidae; genus Urocampus; species Urocampus carinirostris. The sequence continues at coordinate 31,113,530 of NC_142357.1, forward strand.
TCCAGCTGTTTGAATTTTGGCTATGAGCACGATTAGAAAAATATCGTCTTTTTATAGGGGTAAACAAAGGGACACAGGCTAATTCAGAGTGAGTAAATTAGCATTGCCTTAAACAAAGACTTCTATTTTAAATCAAATAACATTCTGATGAGCATTTGTACAAATAGTCATAATAGAAAAATAGTGATAAGTACAGTAAGTAGTCCAAATATACGTCTACAGTGGGTGGAGTCGTGCGAGGCTTTGGCGACATCCAGTGGACATATTAAAATTGCACGTCATTGCTTGACTAGAAGCGGCTGATTTCTTTTTCTTATGTTCCTCTAAGCATCAATTATATATATATATATATATATATATATATATATATATATATATATATATATATATATATATATATATATATATATATATATATATATATATATATATATATAAAGAGAGAGAGAGAGAGAGCGAAAGAGAGACTGTATATATAAATATAGAATAGAATAGAATAGAATAGAATATGCCTTTATTGTCATTGTTACAACATGGGATATGCTGTGACAACGAAATTGGACAGATACTGTGGATATAGATATATATAGATAGAGATAGAGAGATAGAGATACAGAGATATAGGTATATCGATAGAGGTATATAGATATACTGTATATATATATATATATATATATATATATATATGTATATATATATATATATATATATATATATATTTATATATATATATATATATATATATATATATATATACTTATACACTATTTTTATTTAAATAGATTTTTTTTTAATTCAACCTTCAATGCTGTAGATGATCTCATCATTGATGTCCGTGTCTTGGTCTATGGCTTTAACAGTATAAACAAAATGGCCCTAATAAAAGTAAAACATTTCCAAGTTAAGATTTCAAAATGTATTTGGGCATAAAATACAAAATGCAAACTGGAAAAAGTAGGAACTCACAAATGAAGAGTTTTCATCTACGCTCCCGATGTAGGGTAGGTTTAAGAATATGGGGTCGAGATCTGGGACATCCAAAACGGTGATGAAGTAATAAGCAATGCTTGAGAAGTAATTAGTCTCACTGTAAAAACAATTGCCCCCGCCATCCTATTGCGGGAAATGTAGGAAGGTCAAAATTCTGCAGTAAAGATCATTTAAGCAATGCGTCTATTTCTAGGGAAAGTTGTAATATTGTCTTTTTTTTTCTTTTTTTACAAAATACAACATTATATTCATCAAATTATTTTGACATCGCACCCGATGAAATCAATACTCACAGTTGCATTAATCTTCAGCCGATAATAGCTACTAAGTCCGGTGAAATTTAGTACCCCGGTTAAAGTGACTTCACCCGATGTGGGATTGATAGTAAACGGACTAACTCCAACATTTGGGTTCACCTGAAAAGTAAATTATGTTTCGGGAATTTATAGTATATCGTCAACATTCGGCAACCACAAATTAGTACTTATTACATACTCACTTCATCAATGCTGTATTTAACCTGACCACCTTGGGAAATGTCGTCGTCAGTGGCCTGGACTTTAAAAAGACTTGTACCTCGTGTTGTATTCTAAGAAAGCAAAAACAGTGGAAGGAATGAATAACCATCGATTGTGTAAATATTTTGAACGATAATTAATGATTTCCATTCCAAATGTATTGTAAAGTTTAATCATAGTATTGGCGATATCAGGCAGAACAAACACTAATATAAGCATGTCAAACATACAACCCGTGGGCCAGATCTGGCCTGTTAGACGGTCTAATCTGGCCCACCACAAATTTCTGAGTATGTCAAAGAAAAAGTAAGTCTCTTGGTAATTTATTTTAAAAGTGATGATAACAGTGTCTGAAATAGAATTAGAAGAATAGAATTTACTTTTTACTGTCATTCTTTGTAACCATGCACACAGAACGAAATGTCGATACACCTGACCCGTACAGTTAAACTGTAGCGATGCAGCCGCAGCCAAACAGGGCGCCATCATTTTAGACCCAACTGCTGTGTTCGGAGTCATTAGGTGACCAAACCCCCCAATTCCAACCCTTAATGCCGAGCGCCAAGCAGGGAGGCAATGAGTACCAATGTTGTAAGTATGACTCGGTTGAGGCTTGAACCAGCGACCTCCCAGTCTCGGAGCGGGCGCCCTACCATCTAGGCTACCGAGCTGGTAAATAATGTCTGCTCGGACGCCCGGGGCGTGCATCATTTATGTCGGGCGTACAACTTACACAACGTCTCTGCCCGGGTGGCCGACAACTTGTTCAAGAAAGAAAAGAAGAAAAAAAATCTTGAGTTTTTTTTTTTCAAATCAAACATTTGCTTTATTCCGATTTCGAAATCTTCATTCGGTTTGGAAATTTCGGAATTTCGGTTTGTTTGGCAATTTGCATACACTGCAGCCAATGAGAAGCCTGCATCGAATAACTTCGTGCTTCCGGACTTTCCAGAGCCTTATAAGGTCGTGCATTTGCATATCATTTTCCAAAGTAGACGCATAGAGAACACAAGAAAAATGGATAAGGGGTTGGGAATCAAGCCAAAAACTCAGCCCCTGAAGAAAGATTCAAAAGAAGCTAACAAAATTGATGACGCTGCAAAACGTAAACATACATTAAAAGCATATTGGAAAGAGGAGTTTGCGTGGCTTGTAGAAGACAACGCCACGCAAACATTGCATGAATGAAGATGAATAAATACAGGTACATACTAATGCCAAATGGAAAACAGCGATGTCATATCCATGCAATGAATGCATATATGTATAATAAACTTAATTTTAAAGTGTTGTTCTGTTATGTATTCTGATTATCAATCTTTAATACGTTGCAACAATGGGTTTTTTTTTGCGATGAGTCATCTTATTGTGTTTCAGGTTGTGAAAAATGGGGCAGGCAACTTTGTGGCTGGGCAAGCAACTTTTCAGAGTTGTCTACCCTGGTGTCCGGTAACTTTTTCTCCTGAGTTTCAGACACTGATATATTTTAAATGAATTCAAACCAAATTTTCTCTCCCGCTGCTAGAGGGCAGTGCTGTTTGTATCGCATGGTGAGTTGGTTCAAGTGTAAAATGCATTCACTCAGTTTGTAATAACCCAGTTAGCCCATTCAATGCCAAACATGAAATATTTCTCCCCTTGTTTGTGAATAAATGTGTTGTGTATAAAAAAATATTTGTTGTTATCTGTGATTATAATCTGTAGGGTAGGTTACCAATGAGGGCTGATAAAGCATAATACTGAAAAACAAAAGTAAAAATTTGGAGTTGACGTCCCTTTACTGAGCTGGCCCACCCCAGAACAGAAGTTTTGGATCCAGCCCCACAGCATAAAAACATGAATTTAACAAACAAATGAGGAAGAAAGATATATAACAAACCTCTTTCACTGAGAATTCAAAATTAGAACCTTGAAATATGGGTCTATTGTCGTTTGCTTCCTTCAAACGTATGGGGATATTTCTTTCTGCCTGAAATACATTGCAAAGCACACAGAGTCATTACGGGGTTCATTTTAATCAAATGGGTAAGAAAATTAAAAGGGTTTATATGACTTACAGAAGAACTACCAACTGAAGCAGAAATTCCAAGAAACAATATATCAAAACGCTAGGAAAAGAAAAGAAAAAAAGCACTGCATTGATAAAAGGATGAGAAATTTGAATTGAAGGTATGTTGTTGTTATTTTTACCTCTCTATCAAGCGTCCTTGAAACTGCCACATCTCCGGTTTTACTGTCCACGCTGAAGTACGTTGCATTTTCTCCATAGAGGGAATATGTCAATGGTTGATTTTCGCTGTCCTCGGCATCGATTTTGAATGCATGACCACCTTGTGGAGATTTTCCGATTTATAGTTAGTAGTCAATGGAGCGGGAGTCACTATCCCTTTTGAAAATGAGAGCTACTTTTTTTGTTAAGCTCAAATTTGATATTCATTTATGAAATAACAAGTTATCATGGTAGTAATATGGTTGTGTTATGTTATTACCAGGTTTGTCATGATTACAGATGTGAATCACCTGTGCCCGCTCATTTGGCGCCAACCGCTGCGGGCTCTGATTGGCTCCCGGTCTCTATTTAACCCAGTCCTGTCAATCCCCTGTTGTCAGTCCGTCTGTGAACCCTATACCAGGCAAGCCTTTTTCGACCCTGACTCCCGCCTGTCCCGTTTTTGCTCCCGTTTGTCTCCGGCTACGACCTGTTTTGATCCCGATCACGTCTGCTCTCCCGTCCCCGCTTACGACCCATTTTTGATCCTGACTACGTCTACTCTCTCGTCCTGGCTTACGACTCGTTTCCGACACGACCATGCTTTGCACTCCATGTCCCGGCTACCAACCAGTTTTTCTGTCCCTGACACCGCCATCGCTCGCTACGGAAGATCCACTTCCGTGTTTGGATCACAGTCCGAGTGCGAGAGTGACCTGCTTCCTGCGTCCAGCAAACACCGGATCGTGGGGACAGCCCTTCCTCTCTCTTTCAATGAAACTTGTGGTAAACGTTACGCAATTGGGTCCTGTTTCTGTTCTGGTTCTGACAAGGTTGTGTTAAAAGTTATGTTAAAAGAAAGTTCAGTCAATCACTACAACAGGGGGTGTCAAACTCATTAGCATAATGGCTGTCCTCAAAGGGCCAAATATAACTTTTTGAATGATTTTTTTGTCATTGTCATTGATATCAACGCACAAATGCTTTATAGTGAACCCCCCCCCCCCCCCCCCCCCCCCCCCCCCTGTTTATTTTCGATATCCTGATTCGTTATCCATCCTGTCTGTCCCGTGCTGTCCGGTATCGACCCCATCTGTGTGATATCAACTCGGGCAATTGGAATCCATCTCGTCGGTCCCTGACTTCCTGTCTTTCCACGCCAGACAGGCTGCCTAACGTGCATGACTCCCCATTTCCCGTAAAATAAAAGGCTTGTGTGAGAATGTCACACGATTGGGTACTGGTCCTGTTCTGGTTCCTGACTAATACGCACACTTGTTTCAGCATTAAAGGTGGTCGAATGAGACTCACATCAAATAGGCCAGTACGCCGGAGCGGTCGCATCTAATAGGCCAGTGCGCCGTACGAGCCGACCAAAAAAATAATTCGAACCAAGGAGAGTGCGCCCTTTAAGACAGTGCGCCAAATGGGTGTGGAAATCCGGTGCAATAATGTGTTTTTATATTTTAACATAAAGGCATAATCGAACATACCATGAGACTGGAAATAGGCCAGGGCACGAAGCAGATTCACCCCTTTTCTCGGGAAATTTGGTTTATGGTGCTTTTGTATTGTTTAAATATCCATCCATCCATTATCTGCACCGCTTATCTTCAGTAGGGTCACTGGGGTGCTGGAGCCCATCCCAGCCATCTCCGGGCAGTGGGCAGGGGACACCCTGAACTAGTTGCCAGCCAGTCGTAGGGCACACAGGGACCGACAGTTCGCTCGCTCATTCACACCTAGGGACAATTTGGACCGGCCAATTAACCTGACGTGCATGTTATTGGAATGTGGGTGTAAACCGGAGTGCCCGGAGGAAACCCACGCAAGCACGGGGAGAACATGCAAACTCCGCACAGGAAGGTTGGTAGCTGGATTCGAACCCATGACCTCAGAACTGTGCCGCACACGCGCTAACCACCGCGTCGCCGTGCTGCACATTGTTTAAACATATTAGCGCATATTATTTACAGTTTTAACACAAATTTTTAAAACAATTTGAGGAAATAACAGTTAATTAACAACACTGATCAGTTAGAAATCAAATTTCCAGGCAAATCACCAATCACTGGTTAGCTATCTTTAGAACCAGTCTGTGGGCTACTAATCTTTTTAACTGGCACCAGGCAATCAAATGGACAACTACCTTCAGGAGTGTCTTCGCACACGCTAGCAAATGCGGTGTTGATTGAAGGAATACTTTGTGCAACTAAGAATAAAACACACAAGTTTTCAATAGATAAGTAACGTATATTTATTGTTGAAAAAACAACAACATTACTCACCATTAATTAGGCTAACGAAGCACAGGAGCAGGACACCTACGGGGATCCACTCCATGGCTAAAACAAACATAAGAAAATATGAATTAATAATGCCACACACAACTCCAGAAGCTAACATCTAATTAGTGCTGTTATATCATCAAATAGTGGTGCAATATAGACCGATATGAGTCACTGAAAAACTGTAAAAAAAACAACAACAACAAACTGTAAAAATAATCAGGGAAAAATATATATATATATATTTTTAATTAAAATTATATATACACACATCCATCCATTATCTGCTCCGCTCATCCTCAGTAGGGTCGCGGGGTGCTGGAGCCCATCCCAGCTATCTTCGGGCAGTGGGCAGGGGACCCCTTAAACTGGTTGCCAGCCAATCACAGGGCACACAGGGACAGACAAATCACTCGCTCATTCACACCTCGAGACAATTTGAATTGGCCAAATAACCTAATATGCATGTTTTTAGCATGTGGGAGGAAACCGTAGTGACCGGAGTAAACCCACGCAAGCACGGGGAGAACATGCAAGCTCCACACACAAAGGTTCGATCTCATGACCTCAGATTTGTGCCGCACACGCGCTTACCACTGCGCCGCCATGATGGCCATTCTAGTAACACTACCTTGTAAGTATTACCTATCTAGTTTAATATTCCTATTATCTTATCATTAAGTCGTTATTAAATGCATATATTACATACTGGGGTACCATGATGTAAACAATGTACAGTACTCTAAATTGTAATATATAAGAATACTGAAAATTCTATTTCATTATAAAAGTAATAATAATTATTATTGCTTGAAAAAAAATTATTTTTACAGAGACAGAATCACTAAAACATTTTCAAATGAATCTTTGGCAAATAGGTTTTAGCAATTTGAGTCATTTCCCATTTCAGAAATGAACGGTTTAAAAAAAACTATAAAATCTGGAGGCAGATGTTAAAAAAAATGCTTGCTAGGTTTTGCGGGTGGACCCAAGTGAAAAAAGGAGAAACTGAGGCGGGGTTACTTAGAATAAGGATAGTATTTATTAAAAAAAACTAGGAACAAAGTAGCAAACCAACAAGGGGACACAAAACAAATAACAGGTTTAAACAAAAACAAACCCGACAAAATTCACAAGAGAAAGAAAGACTAAACTGGAAATTAAACGCAAGGAATAAAGTAGCAAGCAAACAAACAAGCGGGTCACAAAGCAAATAACATTTCCAGACAAAATCAAACCTGATAATATTCAAACCAGAAATGGGTCGGATCATTCTGGCATGTTTGTGGAGCTGGCCCCAAATGCAGGGAAGATTGAACGGAGGCCGGTATGCTCGGCAAAGGATGACATTTTTCACCTCCACCATGTCTTAAGTAACCTTGTCCCGTTTGTGTTTTTGTTTCTGGTTTGAACGCTTTGTTAGTTGTCTCAAGACTTTCTTTGTATTTATTTTTGCCTGTTTTTTTTTTAAATAAAATCCATTCTTTGATGAGCACTCCTACCCCTGCGTTTGGGTCCACCTCCACAAACATGACGATGATTTTTATTAAAAACAGTTATGCTTCAATTGTTTTATATCCAAATAAGATTGTAAGTGGATGAATGTGTCTCTACTGACCGGATCATGTCAAATGTATAGATCTTACAACATGATCTTGAGCGAGAGATCATTTTAATTGTATAATTCCATAATCAGACTTACCTGGCGAGACGCGGAAGGCTCTTTTCCCTCCGCCGGTATGAGAAGACCTTTGGCTCCTGCTCCTTCGAGCGATAGCATCTCTATAAATATAAATGATTAACGCCGCCGACAGCCAATGACGTGGAAGCCGTCACCCATATGTGCGGTGGTCATAAAAACTCCAAAAACATGACATGAAATGTGGGAAGGGGGATCGTGGGAGACATGGCGAGGCTCCATGCTGTGATGTACAGTGAGCGATCCACAAGTAAACAAAAGGAATGTCCTGGTGAAAGCCCATGAGAGCTCGCCCGTAACAATCTGTATCGTCATTCAAGCATTCTGATGAATTTCAAAGCACCTCTAATGAGCTTTCCCAAATGAGGGGCTTCGCAGGGTCTTTGCACTCATACACACTGGCTTAATTCACAAACAACCGCTTCATGTTTCTATCACAATGTATTGTTTCCCCATAATAGTCCATAATAGTCATCTTTGGGGTGCAACAGATTTTAATTCCATATCAACAAAATGCCAGTGTCTAATTTAATGTACCGTATTTTCCGCACTATAAGGCGCACATAAAATCCGATTTTTTTTTTTTAAGCTGACTATGCGCCTTATAATCAATCCGGTGCGCCTTATATGTGGATCAATATTGAATTACAAGGTCTCGCAACTAAGAGAAGCAGCCACCGACTCCATTTTTCGCGTAGAAGAAGAACGTTTACTTTACCATAACAGTATCCGACGTTTTTTTGCGTGTTGACTAAATGGAGGAAAAGTAAAATGTTATGCCTTGCTGTTGTTCAAAGATGTTAAAGATGTGTCACGAAAATGCTTTACCTCAGAGAAAATAATAAAACAGCTGTTTATTCATTTTGGGAGTGAATGGAGTTGTGGAAAGCTTGTTTGTTATCTATTAATAAAGTTTGACTGACCTATCTGACTGTTTTGTTGACATTCCCTTTAGCGCGGCACCATCTAATGGTTGCATAACGTAACTACAGCCTCTACTGTAGCGCCCCATAATGCGGTGCGCCTTAAGCATGGAAAAAGTTTTAAAATATATCATTCATTGAAGGTGCGCCTTATAACACAGGGCGCCTTATAGTGCGGGAAATACGGTTTGTTTTTTTTGTTTTTTTTTAATTTAAAAAAGTTTTTGGGGTTGAAAATACAAATCTACTTGCAATGTTGAGAATATCAGTCATTTATAATCTGAAAAAAATATTTTGAATGTCACGGTTGCCATGGCGCCCAATTTGCCCCGCCTGTGTGGCACTAGCTGCAGCTTGTTGACTGATTAGCTTCCAGTCAGTATTTAAACTCAGTCCTGTCAGTCCCCTTTGGTCGGTCCGTCTGCGAATCTCTATTTTTACACGGCAAGCCTGTCCTGCTCCTTTTTGTCTCCCGTTACGACCTGTTTTGATCTTGACCACGTCGGTTCTCCCGTCCCGAATAACGATCCGTTTTTTATCTTGACCATGTCTACTCTCCTCTCCTGGCTTTCAACTTGTTTCCGATCCCGATCATGTTTTGCTCTTCTATCCCGGCTACTTACCCGTTTTTTTCCGTTCCCAACACTGCCATCGATCGCCACGGAAGTCCCACTTCCGCGTTCAGAGCGACCTGCTCCCCGCAACCAGCAATCACGGGATCATGTGTGTAATCCTTTCCCTTCTTCCCAATAAAACTGTGAGAAACGTTATGCGAGTGGGTCCTGTTCCCGTTCTGGTCCTGACATTGAATTGTTAATTAACATATTTGTTAATAATTTCACAATTTTAGGCAACTTTGTTTTGTTTGTTTTTTTAACACAAAAAGAAAAACAGCATTTTTTTAAATTAGTATTTTTATTATTATTTGTTTTTACTTTGAGAGAAAATTAAGTTAAATATCAGTCTTTTTTTCTTTTCGGCTCTTATTTTGTAATGTGCTTTTGGACAGAATGGGATCAATATAAATGATGCAAAAAATGTGTATCCATCAGTTCATTATCTGCGCTGCTTATCCTCAGTAGGGTCACCGGGGTGCTTGGAGCCCATCCAAGTCATCATCGGGCAGTGGGCAGGGGACACCCTGAACTGGTCGTTTTTTTTGTGTGTTTTTTTATTTTTTATTATTCATTGTTTTTAATTATTATGATTTCAGGCAACTTGTGTTTTCTGTTTTAACACAAACTTTGCCCAAGGAAAAAAAAGATATGTTCAATCTTTTTAATGACATAATAAGAGGTTAAATACCAGAGATAATTTTGAAGTCATATTTAGTAATATGCTTTTAAACTGATTGGTCTCACTATAAACGATACACTTAATATTAACCATGTTACAAGTAAATAGAATACTTTCAACACCAGGGTTAATCAACCTTTTTGAAGCTGATAGCTCCTTTTTTGTTACCGATTAGCACAAAGAACTACCAGTTTGACATGGATTTATTATATACCAACTTATTATGTGATTACAATGTTGTTACTTCAACTTTATTGTTAAATATGGTTTATCACCTCAAACAACGCACTCCACCGCTAAAAAATTGAGGTTCAAATGATACTCCTGTAATTTTGCTATTTATTCAAATCAATATTGATTTGTTTTTTTTAATTCACCATATTATTATCATATTACTACCAAGTTGTCATTACAAGGTTGAAATAGACTCAGTCCATGACAGGATCATGCTCTGGGGTGCTTTTCTTCAGCATGTACTGGGAAGAGAGTTTAGAATACTGACAGCCCAATGGAAGAAGCTGTCCTAGAGCCTACTGGTTCTGGCTTTGAGACTCTGTTGTCTTCCCCTGACTGCAGCAGGTTGAATAGGCAAACAAATGTAAAATACCTGGGGGCGAGCAAGAAAATTCTCTTTACACTACCACTGTCCACCCCATTCCTCCTACCTAATGTGTTTTGCCCCGATTGGCTCTACTAAATGTAAGATAAAGGCAGATAGGTGCAGTGGAAAATAAAGCATAAGTGCTTTTTGAGTTCAGTTGGAGTTTGCTATCACATACTTAGTAGGAAAATCTTAAAGCTTTTAAGTCACCTCAAACAACGCGCTCCACCGCTAAATAAATGCAGGTTCAAATGATACTCCTGCAATTTTGCTATTTATTCAAATCAATATTGATTTTTTTTTTTTTAATTCACCATATTATTATCATATCACCACCAAGTTGTCATTACAAGGTTGAAATAGACTCAGTCAACCAAGAAAAACTCACTTTAGTTAGAAATCTTTCCTAATTTCTCTAGAAAATGTCAAGGACCCATCACTGGTGAACTACTTCGGAACCAGACTGTAGGGTACTCAACTGTTCTTGGGGAGCTAGCCGGTGCCCAAGGGCATCACATCGGTGAACCCTGGTCTACAATATTAACTCTGGAAAACTGGACAAGAATAATGGATGACAGCATTATTCCTAATGTACATTCTTGCCTTAATCTTATCCAATAGACTTTGGTTTATGACTTTCAGTCCTGGCACACCTGTTTGAGCAATAGGAATACAAATTAAAACGGTGTGGCTGTTATAAAAGACTGCTTAAGCCCTCCTGATAAAGAAACAGTCTTTCCTTACCGTGCTACTGCCCTCGCCATTGATTTGGAAGCAGATAACATGTAAAAATACAAGACTTACAGTGTACTAGGAAATGTAAAGTGCCAAAAATGTAAATTAATGAGGCAAATTTCGTTATTTTAACTTAAAACTGGGTGCTAGTTTGGACGTTTTTCCCCTACTTCATAAAATCTGTTTGACTAATTTGGTCTACCTATGGAAAATTCATAGAAAAGAAACTTGCCATAAATCCACGAAATTACTAGTCAAATCTTATTCTATCTATCTGTCTACCCTGGTCATATCCCTCGAGAGGGGTGACCAACACATACACAAAAAACAAAGAAAAGAAAAAGGAAAAAGTAGCAAAAAACACACAAAAAATTGACAATGGCCAACCCAAATGCCCAAACACCCGAACAAGTTATGGACCTCGGCACCTAAGTTGGTCATGCTTTCGTCCCTCCAAATGAAATGGGACACAAGACAGAGGCCATGTCACTCGGGTCAGGGCGGACAATCATATCAGCTCCTCTCGGTGTGCCTCATATTCTGTAAAATAAAAACAAATTTATTAACCAACAATGGTTTACCCCTGCCGTATCATACGCATTGCATCAGTTGTGGCATTCTTATTTTGTTGATAAACAAACTCCATACCTGTCAACCTGTACGTTTTTGCAGTACAAAGTACGTTTATTATGCATTTTAAGACGTGTCCGACGTACAAGAAAATCTGTACGGAAAAACGCAACTTTGTCAATTATGGGTACCATCCGGTATACACCGACTATGACGAAACAGCAAATCAATCAAGTCAAATGAGTTTGCCGCGGTAGCCTCTATCTCTGTATTGGTTTTTTTTCGTTGCAAACGAAGCGAGGGGAGTTTGATGCTACTGTGCGCATGTATCTGCCGCCTCGGATTTCATGTGGTAGTTATGTAGTGAAAGGTAGTCCGTCTCTTTTTAGGGAACCGGCTTTTTCGGCTCAACTCATTAAAGAGAGCCGGCTCTCAAACTCCTCACTTGCTTTGATGCATTATATTACGAATCATTATTGTTGTATGAAGAAGTTAAGAAAAAAAAGAAATATAAAAGAAGATAAAAAAGACAGGTTTGTGGTTATCCCTTTAATCAGTATATTACCAACAATGATTTAATGCAGAAAATGAATTCATAATTTGAATAAGAAAATGTATTATTCTACTTAATTATATTTGCATGTATTTTTTCCTTCTTCAGTAGACATCCAACCTACTTAATTTTTGAACTTTTTTATAATAAACCTCATTCATGTCGAGCAACTCAGTATTTCACACCAAAATGTTCATTAACAATATATATGATACAACCAAACACATGTACAATATAACATGTTAAACTACATCAATAAACACGTTTGAAAAAAATATTATTTTGTATTATGTAAGGGAAAATACAACATTTTGTAAGGGCATGGAGCCGTGGAGCTTGACAGGTATGAAACTCAAATGCAACGGGATTATGTTCTTTGATTTTGTGACATATCAAAGGCTCTTTGTCGAGTTTTGGAGATATATTCAAATGAATTGTGTATTTATTTTGATAAAACTAGCCAAAGAGCAAAGCAAACCAAAAAAATAGAAATATGTGTTACATTTTTTTGCAGCTGTGTGTGCAATATAGATAAATCCACCACTAAATGCAAGATAGTCTAGATTTAGTTGCGTAATGTGAATTTTCTGATGAGTTTGGCACGTAGAGTTCTTGCAAATCCACAGTTTAAGGAAGTGCCGGAGGAAGAAGACAACGGTGGGCTGGACTACGACTCCCCAAAGCAGAAAATGGCGTGTGCGGGCTCAACGAAGCGTGCTGCAAAGACATAAAAGTCGCGTAATGTCCACACAAGACGAGCCCTCGCAAGATGTTTTGCAGGATTTGCATTTTCTAGCGTGTTTTATTTTTGCAGCAGTGGTAAAAATCACGGAATGTTCCACTCGGGAACATCAACGCCACAGGAAACCGCTCGAACGGACGAGATGTGAACATTACACGGGATATACCAGTGAGTGGATGTTTGCACGTTAACAATCAGGTAATAACACAAACTAGATAGATCAAACGGATCGCTGTATTTGTTTCTGAAAGCCGAAATGTTGTTATGGCGCTGATCGCGATCAGCCTCCAGCCACCTCACCGCCCCTCCTTGTTTTTGCTGCCACTGAGTGCGATGTTGTAATGTTTACATAGAGCGAAGCAGGCTGACATCCCTGAGCTTTAGTTTTACCTTTACCTAGAATTTGATCTTGAAATGCACACGATTCATGATTGAATGTTATTCAAACACCAGGCCTGGGGGGCGATCGTGTTTAACAGTACACGATACGTGCTAAATTCACCGGTGTGTAAAATGCAAAGTGAAAAAGTGCAGAAAAGCGGAAATTGAGGCTTCTTTCTCCCTTGATGTGCAAGTGCAAAATTACATAACCTATTGGATAATTCTTAGAGTCACAGGACACCGTGGCCTATGATTTTTAGAATAGAACAGAATATAATAGTCTTTACTGTCATTGAAAACAACGTATTAGACGTGGTCCTTTGGGATAAACATGTAATGAAAGACTTAAAAGAAAATAATCAGGTTTATTAAATAACATTGGTGGGTGGGTGGAACCTTTAACCACTATGGGCACTATTTCTGGTGGTGTGTCTTGGGCAAGTACACCCTGGTGGCGCCCATCCCTCTCCAGGCTAAGACATGTTTCCATGGGCAATGTTTACAGTGTAGTGCTTTGGCCTAATTCACACAACTTCAGCCAATTGCTACCTTTATTAGTATTGCAATTCCCCATATTGAGTAATAATAAACCTTGCAAACACACCGTGGCACCTAATTACTTACAGCAAGACAGACTCTGCAGAATAAAAACAACTATATTTTATGTAAACAGGTTTATTGACCAAGTAAACCATACAATTGTCATGAACCAGAACCGGATCAGGACCCAAACGTGTGACGTTCTCACACAAGCTTTTTAATTGACAAGAAATGGGGAGTCAAGCACATTAGGCAGTGGTCTGGCATCGAAAGACAGGAAGCCAGAAACCGACTCCAATTGCCAGAGTTGATATCGGACAGATGGGGTCGACAGGATAGATAATGAATCAGGATATCGAAAATAAACAGGACAAACTAGACGGGAACGAAAACTGGAGAAAATAATAAACAGGACGAATGTAGACGGAAACAAAACTGAAAACCGATATTAGACGGGACAAAATAAACGGGAACAATACCGGACAGGAAACACCAATAGGGACAGGACTGAGTGGAAACCCACGTCTTGCGGGGCAGAAGTTCATTGACGGGCTGACAAGGGAAGCGTGACAACGCTGAGCTTAAAATAGACAGAAAGCAAATCTGTTAACAAGCCGCAGCTGGCGCCAATCGGGCGGGGCCATTTGGGCGCCATGGCAACTGTGACAACAATTCTTCAAGCGTCTTTCCTATTTTTTCCCTCACTTGCAGTAAATTTAGCTTATTATATGTATTTGTATACTTTTCCCAAACAACATTTGTTATAGAGCTTACAAAATTTGAAATTATCAAAAAACGTACAAGTCGGCAGGTATGCTAATTGCAAGAGATTTACAAAATTGTCAAATGACAACATTTTTTTGTCACATTCATATTAATATTATTTTGGCGGCATTAGCTCAGGTCATGAGATCGAACCCCCTGTGTGGAGTGCGATGGTTGAGCGGTTGAGTTGGTAGAGCGCTAGTCTTGGGATCCAGAGGTCGCTGTTTCGATTGGTTCCTCCGTGTTAGATTTTGAAGTGTCCTTGGGCAAGACACTGAATCCCTAATGCCCCAAATAAGCAGATAGGCGCCTTGCATGGCTGACTCCCAATTGGTGTGTGAGAATGGGTAAGTGTGAAGCACATTGTAAAGCGCTTTGGGAGGTCTTCATTGACTTGAAAAGCGCAATATTATAATTATAATCATCTGATGTGACAAATCACATTTGGAATAGCTGGAAACTTGCATTGTTTGTTTTCTAGATTTTAAGACTACACACATTGGGAATACTGTTGAGTTAGCTTATTTACCGTTACGTTAGTTACTGTAATAAATAGAACCTCAACAAAGCATCTTACATGTCAACCTCAGCCAATTGGTCCCCTTGCATTTCCCCGTCTTATAAACATCACAAACACAACGCGGCACCTATTTATTCACAGGAAGACAGACGATGTAGAATAAAAACATAGATTTCGTGTGCCTAGATGTATTTAGCAAGTAAACAACTCAAACCATTCTTTCAGCATATTTCCTAGTTATTTTCCCACTCGCAGTAAATATTGTGTCGCATATTATACATAGCAGTGTATTTTTCCCCGTACAAATAAAAACACAATTTGAAAGAATAAAAAATGTTTAGAATACGGGAAAACGTATTAATCAACAGGTATGAGCCTCAGAAAAATAGTGAAACGACACGGGTCTTCCGTGTTATATGTCGAAGCGTCCTTGGGTTGCTTTGCATGGCTGACGCTGCTATCGGTTAGTTAGTGTGTATAAGGGTAAAGTGTGAAGCACATTGTAAAGTGCTTTGGGACGTCTTTATTGACTTGACCATTTCCAGATAAGGTCACCTTCCTGTGTGGAGTTTGCATGTTCTCCCCGTGCTTGCGTGGGTTTCCTTTGGCCGGTCCATATTGTCCCTAGGTGTGAATGAGTTGTCTGTGTGTACCCTGGCAACCAGTTCAGGGTGTCCCCTGCATGTAAGAGGTTGACATGTAAGATGCTTTGCTTAGGTTCTATTTACTACAGTAACTAAAGTAACGATAAATAAGCCAACTCAACAGTATTCCCAATGTGTCCCACTGCCCGAAGATAGCTGGGATGGGCTCCAGCATCCCCGCGACCCTACTGAGGATAAGCGGTGCGGATAATTGACGGATGGACATTAGATGCACAGTTCCGGGTCACAACCTCATAAACATTATTGACAATAATGTAACAAATCCCATTTGGAAATGACTGGAACCTCGCATTGTTTATTTTGCAGATTTTAAGTAAACGTGCAATTAAAATTCAGATTGCTCGATTACAGTTGCTATGGTGACTGTAATAAATCTAACTTAAGACAAGTATAGATTACTGTAAAATAGCTCACTTTTCACCAGCCCCGAGTTGAACGATGAGGCGCATAGAAATAAAATATGAATGTTTATATCAGCGATCTTTTGTTTGCATCTCGAAAAAAACAAAACGTTTGTTTTTGTACATCGCAGCCTTCGCCGTCTGGACGTCTGGCGTCTGCCGCTCTCCAATTGGTCGATACAAAATCCGGGGGCGGGGCTTCGCCATAACAATGCAGTGCAGGGAACGTGCAGGCGGCAAACGGGATTTCCTTTCTTCGATTATCAAAGAGACAACTTGAGTATATTTCAACGTCATTAAGTCGTTCTGTTATACGTGGCGCATAACGGACTGGTGCGCTTTTTATACGTATTGCGACGTGGTCCCTTTGCCGTGAAAGGAATGCGTGCGATCGCTGTCTCGTGCTAGCAAGCTGGACAGTCTGTTACTTTTTGAAATCGAAGACATCGCTTGTGGAATCAATTCGATTTACTTTATCGTATCGGGGATTTTTGTCCGGTTTGGGGGGCTTTTATACCCCAAACACGTGGATGGGAGACGGGATCTTTCAATCTGGAACACCTGCCATCGCTTCTCAAGGAGCACTAGCCACC
This sequence comes from Urocampus carinirostris, assembly GCF_059441175.1. Classification (NCBI taxonomy): domain Eukaryota; kingdom Metazoa; phylum Chordata; class Actinopteri; order Syngnathiformes; family Syngnathidae; genus Urocampus; species Urocampus carinirostris. Next base: position 31,130,519 of record NC_142357.1, read on the forward strand.
AAAAGTAAGCTCTTCTGCTGCCACAGCGACTCCAATCATAATTTCGGTTTGTGCAAACAATATATGTCGTGCAACTCTTCTTTTGAGATGTTTTTATTTTGTTTTGACACAAATATCCCGAGGTTACGCGACTGTCCTTGCAGCGAGCCCGCTGCACAAAGCATAGCATTTATAGCATAGCTTTGCTAACCTAGCTAGCTCTTCTCCCCTTCAACAGGGGACGTTGAGTTTTACCCGGCAAAAAAGGAATAAATAAGCCGTCACCCGCCGCTAAGATCATGTCGCATATCGTTTGTGCAAAGGTTTGTTGTGCGTTTTTAAAAATGTCGGAGGGAAAGTGAAACGGAAGAGAAACGAGCGCCGCTGCAGCTTTTGTTGTTGCTTTGTCTGCTGAGCACATGGCTTCCATGTTTTTGTTCAGCCATGGAGCAACGACCCCTATTCATTCATACTCACTGGACTGGGGATGTTTTGGTTTGTCTAGGGATTATTCCTCTTTTCGAGTAACGATCACTGCACTGCGATATTTGGACAGTTAACGAATTTAATTTGCATCTCTTTCTAGTTTCTAGTCATGTTTGTCATTGAGGTACCGCAATCTTCCTACAATTTTTTTTAGGGTTTATATGGTTGCTTGAAAACGCTTGAATTTTAATGTATTTTTAAGGATTTTTAAGTGCGTGGAGTTTTGAGTTAAGTGCTTATAAATGCTGGAAATTGTTGCCATGTTTCATATCTCATTAGTTGCACCGCTTATCCTCAGTAGGGTCGCGGGGGTGCTGGAGCCCATCCCAGCAATCATCGGGCAGTGGGCAGGGGACATATCAAGTCTGCTTTAAAAGGACGCAGACAACAAATGCTCTGGCGACTTCACTTTACCATTGCATTTTTCTTCCCTTGTGATTTTCAGGAGCTGGAGTTGGTTGTATGGCATTGACCTGTGAAGCGTCATCATGATTAAAAATTGTATGTCGCAGATGTATTGGTCCTTCCAAAATACATGATTCACATTTATTTTTTTCTTTTAATGGTGCTGGAGAAATTGGAAAATTCGCTTTCAAAGTCCTTGAAAAGTGCTTGAATTTGGTCATTGGTTCAGTGCTCAAGGGAAATGTGCAAATATCCTTGTTTTTTCTATTATTTGTGGCGAATATTCCTACCAGGACTGCAAGGCTCTTGCCACATTTACTGTCCATTTTGATTACTTATTGTACTCATAGCTCTATTTCCCAAGATGGTTTCCAGTTTTGTAAAATGTAGATTTACTGGTCGTCTTTCTCTTTTTAGTTGCTGATTCTGCCCACTGAGGAAACTGAGCGCTTGTAATCACACAAACAAGCAGATTTTGTGTACAATTGCCAAAAGATAAATTATTTTTCACTTCAGTTGGGCATTATTCTGTGCACAATACAGTGCAGTGGTTAGCACCTGGAGTAGGCTGGGCACCACCAGGCTGAACTTGTCCAAGACACACTGCAGGAAATGGTGCCCCTACGCCCCTACTGGTTGAGGGGACCAACCAATCATAAATCATTACAATAACAAAGATGTTATATAATGAAATTGTGAATATGCTTGATTGCTATTAAGATTTTCGAGAAGGGTTGCTCAAAGCTCACATTGTGCTTGCTGTTAAAAAAGTCATATTGAAATATAATATTGTGAATGTGCTTAATTGCTGTTGAGATTGTCATGATTGTTTTTTCTGTTATTAGTGTCAATAAATTTGTTCAAAAAAATAAAATAAATAAATCATTACAATCGTATTGAAATATTTTAGGGATAAAAGCATAAAATACAGTGCAATTGTGTAGGGTAACAGGTATACAAGTCGGTCACTACCATGTATGTATAGTTCATGTTTTTTACTCCCTTAAAAGAATTGTTGCTGGTGTACGGAACAAATTAATGAGAACCATGAGCAGAGCAATAAAAACCGAGTAACTGTCACCGCTACCTACTTTTTTTCCCAGTGGAAAGCAGTTCATTGATTAGGGATGTTCAATACCACATTTTAATAATCCTGAGTGGCCATCAATACCAATTCCACCGATTAACCCCATTAGAAAATTAAATATCCTGAAAAAATGAGTGATAGGTTGAAAGAAATACCTAAAAATGTCAAAACTACTTATTTCCTTAGTAGTCATGTTTATTTGTATAGGCCTTAATCACAAGGAGTCTCAAAGGGCTGCACAGACCATAGATTATTGCAAACTGTAGACTATTATTACACCATTCCCTGATTGCAACTTAATATTCTTTTAATCCCAGGTTCTCGATTTTTATATGGCTACTATAAGGCACTCAGTACTGGTATCAGCTACCATTGCAGCGACAGAATCTGCACCAATACGTGGTCCCAGGTACTTACCCATCCCTTGATATGATAACTATTTGCGGGCATGCCAATAAAAGAGCGTTTTGGAGCGTCATATGAAACATTTGAAAACAGGAAAGAGTATTGTTAATTCCCATCCTGGCATAGTTTTTGTCTACATGTTCCCTGTAGCTATCTGGTGACCAGTCCAAGTTACCCGCCTAAAGTCATCTAAATAAAAAAGCTACCCAAGCTGTGACCCAAATAAAGAGAACCTCTATTGAAAGCAGTTGAAGGAATAAACAGCCATCAGAAAGCCCTCTTTAGGCCACATGCAATTCAGGGTCCGTACGTGTGCTTGAAATTTTTGTAAATGCTTGAATTTGAACGGTTTTACTGTTGATTTCAGGGATTGTAAAGTGCTTGAATTTTTAGTGAAATGCTGGGAATCGTTGCCATGTTTCTCAACAAGTCTGCATAAACACGAGGCAGGCACAGTCAGCTTTTACTATACAAGGCACAAAGGCCTGGAACTGTTTACCCACTGAACTAAAGGAAGAGTCACACTGGGTTCTTTATAAACATAAACTTAAAGACTTTTTAATCAGAGGTCAGATATCTGACTACCTGTAACCTCTGCAATTGTGAGATTTATAATATTGTGTATTTTATGTATATTTTCTTTCTGTAAAAAAAACCCTCTGGGGACAGACATCTAGAATAAGCCTTGTTATATAGTATGTGACATGAGTTTATGGAACGTACTTGCCCCTTTTCAAATAAGAGAAACTATAAACTGCTCACTAGTGGCTTTACTTTGCCATTGAATTTATTTTCCCCTCAAGATTAATGGCAGCTGCATTAGTTTGTATGGCATTGTCCCATGAAGTGTCATCCCCCTATGGGTCGCACCCAAGAGGACAGCGGTGCATACTACTCCTTAGCAGGGCACTAAAAATGTGTATTTGTGGACATTTATTATGGACCATGCTCAAAATGAAGGTAGTCTTATCCCAGCTGTAAATCATAAAAGGAAGAACTTCCTGCAACTGATAATGTAAGCCACATTGGACTATCATTTCTACCCAACACCTATATAGGTCGCTGGTTCGCGCCTCGGCCGAGTCATACCTGTGACTTATAACATTCCTAAGACTTAAAAAGTGGTCGGCGGCGCCCTCTGTTGGCTGCGGCTGCATCGGCTCGCTACAACGGGTCAGGTGCAATCGACATTTCGTTCTGTGTACATTGTTACACAGAATGACAATACAAGGAAATTATTATTATTATTATTATTATTGGTAAAATGGCGGCGCCCTCTGTTGGCTGCGGCTGCAACGGCTCGCTGCAACGGGTCAGGTGTATCGACATTTCGTTCTGTGTACATTGTTACAAAGAATGACAATACAAAGGAAATTATTATTATTATTATATGGGGAGAGATTTGTCTCATAAATATTCACAAGTATATTATTCAAATCCACAATTCTATTCATTTTACCCAACACTGATTCGGGGAGAGAGAGAGTTGTCTCAAAAACAAATATATTTGTAATTTATTAAAAATGTCTCCATAAATACACATGCAAGATTTAAAATCGGATATGTAAATCACCTTTATATTTGGGGTTTGCAAAATAAATGGTCCACACTGGATTTTTTCTTTTAATAGTGCTAAAAAAAATTGAAAATTGGCTTTGAAAGTCCCTATGCTTAAAATTGGCCAAGAAATATGTGTACAAACCCTGTAAATTGCACTGGTTCCTTTTGGGTGTATAACACAAAAGGTGCACCAGGCAACATACATTTTGTTTACCTCTTAAAATGACAAATACATTTGTTCATTATGATTGTACTTTGCTGTGCTAATCTTTTTTATCACTTATACAAGTTTTTTTACATTCTTTCAGTGCTTTATAAGGCTGTGAATTAATAGTAATGTCCACATTTTCTTTTCCCATAGGCAACTCCATTTGCCTTTTTTCACCCCAATTTGGAGATTTTATTAGTCAAGTCATGTTTAGTTGTATAGAACCCCTTAATCACAAGGAGTCTCAAAGTGCTGCACAGACTATTGCAAACCACAGACTATTATTACAGCATCCCATGATCTAAAACCTACAAAACTCAGAAACCTCAACATGAGGAAAATGAAGAAACCTTGAGAAGGGACCGCACTTGAGGTAATCCCCCTTCCAGGATGACCAGGCTGCAACAGATGTTGCAATGACAAATAATACACGGATGTTGTCAACGGGAAATATAGGTCATTCATAAGCTAGAGAATGTTTTCACTGTTTTCGACTCAAACTAATCATTGCAGCCCTTTGAAACCCTTTGTGACTAAGGGCTATACAAATAAACATGACATTGTCGGTGACAAATGTACAAATATACATTTCTATCTTTTCAAGACAATTCCTTCCCACAATTCATGCGATAAATATAAACACATTTGCCTGTTTATGTTGTTATTTTATGTTCTTTTTTAAAATCTTTATTATGTGTTAATCCTGAAGTGCCTTGTCAAATGTCGTGGCAAACAATATTTAATACATTGTTATTGATGACAATTAAGACGATTCTAAGTGTAAATAATCATATGTCGTTCATTGACGACTAACCATGACATAACCATGGCTACTAGACCTAGCAAGTTTTCTGAGGGAAAACGTTGCATTTTTCTTCTGCTCATAATTAAAAAAAAAACTTAGGAAAAGTATGAAAAGCGGTGCATGTGTGTACTTGTGACAGCTACTATCAGTTATGCCTCGTGTGTTTTCTACACAAATTTAATTCGTCTTTTTGCTGCGTTTTATCTCTCGTCTTCTCACAGGGTTAAGACAATCGGAGGCAACATCCAAGTGCCTCCTCCACTGTGTAGTTTCCTTTCCCGGAGAGTGACTCGTCTGCAAGACGTCACCAATGCGACCATGGGAAGTAGCAGTAAATAGGCTGCCCCCAACAGCCCCCTTGAACCCGAGGAGGTTCCTTGGAGAGCCCTGTACCGCCCCTGTGCATCTCAGAAGAAGGTACAGTATAATGCTGTTTATTGTGTTATATCTTTTTATTTGATTTTTTCATCTACTATTGTTCTTTGGACGGTTTGGTTCGGCTTGGTGTAAGCATGTACAATGGAACTTCGGTTCTCGACCATAATCCGTTCCAGGACCCTGTTCGAAAATCGATTTGTTCGATCACCGAAATCATTTTTCCCATTAAAAAAAATGTAAATCGTTTTAATCCGTTCCAACACCCTGAATGTTTACCTTGAATGTTTAACGTAAACATAAAGCTAACCCAGGCTAATCGTACATTCGCGTTATCGTAATCTTCCTTACGAAAGATTACGCTAACATGAACGTGTAAAAATAAAAAAATCAGGTCGTTTACAAGTCATTTAGCACCCGGGTCTCCACAACAAGTTGTGAGCGGTTCATTGGAAAGGGGGCTCCGTTCCAACACCAAGAATGTTGGGCTCCATTCCAGCACTCTGAATGTTTACCTTGAATGTATAACGTAAACATAAAGCTAACCCAGGCTAATCGTACGTTCACGTTATCGTAATCTTCTGTATGAAAGATTATGCTAACATGAACGTGTAAAAATGAAAAAAGGATAAAGAATAGAATTATGAATAGGATTTCTTACCTTTGTGGTGGTCAGCAGAAGGCGCAGGTGGACGGTGGGGAGAGGGATGGAGGAAGGAAAATTATTGTTTAGAAGTATGTTCTTTTCTCTTAAAATACCAATCTAATGACACTTGCTTCTGCCTTCTTTTTAGCACTTTTTTGAGTGACTCATGACAGTGTATTATTCTTTAGTATCGTACTGATCGTAGATTTAGCCATGCTGTATTCCCTAGCGGGATCAGACACTCGCACACCTCCTTTATATTTTGCCATTATTTCTTTCTTAAATCCAATAGTTGTACGCACTACTTTTCTTTTTTCACCTGTAGCAACTTTGCTGCTTGCACTGACTTTCTTCGGAGGCATACTTAAGGGCTAAAACACTTCGTACACCTATATTAAAAGCGAAAGCAAAACGAAACAAGTCCGCACATGATAACAGTTGGTCACGAAAAGAGCGGTCTACACCCGTACGCCGCTCAGCATCGCACCCTAGCGTACGCACTCACGCATTACCGGCATTCGAACTACGATTTTTTTGACGGAACAGCAAAGCGAGAATTTCTCGAAATTTTTGGTCGGACTCCGATTTCTTCGAACTGTAATACTTCAATTTTACTTCAGGGTTGTGATGCCCCTTTAACTGGTTGACACATTTTATATTCGCTCGCACAAATATGAGGTAATTAGTTGAAAAATATGAAAGAATGGCAACTTGTGAAAGTATAGTAAATGGTCTGCATTTATACAGCGCTTCTCAAGTCACTGAAGACCTCTCAAAGCGCTCTACAATGTGCTTCACGCTTACCCATTCGCACACACACTCACTCACCAATAGCCAGAGGCAGCCATGCAAGGTACCTAGCTGCCTATCAGGGGAAATCGGGGTTGAAGGGGTTAAAGAATAAACTGAAAGGTGATAAAATAGTACTCACCTTTTTTTCTATTTAATGAAATAAGTTTTAAAAATGTACTGTGAGTGATGTTGAACAAGTCACTGCTTTTTGCTAGTTTCGGTTCCGGTTAGCATGCTCCCTTAACGTAAATTTCTAGTCATTATTTGGTCATCATTTACTTTTACGCTCACACTCCTATTTGTAGTATTTGATCAACGGAATTAACATAACCCCTTTTAACCGCTGTCATTTACATTTTTAACAGCTTATGTCGCGAGCATTAGCAACTTGCGAAGCTCAGTAGTTGCAAATGGTTGCAGGCTATGTTAACTCTAATTTTTCATGTATCTGAGCAAACACAGAAGCTCCCTGAGCAAACTGAGGACTACTGTGAGCAACATCAGAAATGCACGCTTTATTTTTAAATAAGTCCACTTAAAAAAAAGACAAAAATCTGAAAAATAGGATGTGTGGATGTTATACATTATATGAGAGTCCTGCTTTGGCCATGGGAAGAGTCCTACTTTGGCTTGGCCGAGGGTCCTGTTCTGGAAGATATGAGACATATACAGGACTGTCTCAGAAAATTAGAATATTGTGATAAAGTTCTTTATTTTCTGTAATGCAATTAAAAAAACAAAAATGTCATACATTCTGGATTCATTACACATCAACTGAACTATTTCAAGCCTTTTATTATTTGAATATTGCTGATTTTGGCTTACAGCTGAAAAAAACTCAAAAATCCTATCTCAAAATATTAGAATACTTCCTCAGACCAAGTAAAAAAATAATTTTATAACAGCAAAACAATCAAACATTTGAAAATGTCCATTGATGCACTCAGTACTTGGTTGGGAATCTTTTTGCACGGATTACTGCATCAATCCGGCGTGGCATGGAGGCAATCAGCCTGTGGCATTGCTGAGGTGTTATTGATGCCCAGGGTGCTTCGATAGCGGCCTTCAGCTCATTTGCATTTGTAGGTCTGGTGTCTTTCATCTTCTTCTTAACTATACCCCACAAATTCTCGATGGGGTTCAGGTCAGGGGAATTAGCAGGCCAATCAAGGACAGTGATGCCATGGTCAGTGCGCCAGTTACTAGTGGTTTTGGCACTGTGGGCAGGTGCCAGATCATGCTGGAAAATGAAATCCTCATCTCCATAGAGCTTTTCAGCAGATGGAAGCATGTAGTGCTCTAAAATCTCTTGGTGCACAGTTGCATTAACTCTGGACTTGATGAAACACAGTGGACCAACACCAGCAGCTGACATGGCTCCCCAAACCATTGCTGACTGTGGGAACTTCACACTGGATTTCAAGCAACTTGGATTTGGCTCCTCTCCAGCCTTTCTCCAGACTCTGGCGCCTTGACTTCCAAATGAAATGCAAAACTTGCTTTCGTCTGAAAAGAGGACTTTGGACCACTCTGCAACTGTCCAGTGCTTCTTCTCCATAGCCCAAGTCAGACGCTTCTTCCGTTGTCTTGAGTTCAGAAGTGGTTTGACCATGGGAATACGGCTATTGTAGCCCATTTCCCGGACACGTCTGTGAACTGTGGCTTTTGATACCTGGACTCCAGCTTCAGCCCACTGTCTTTGAAGCTCCCCCAAATTCTGGAAGCGGCTCTTCGTCACAATTTTGTTAAGGCTGCGGTCATCTCTCTTGGTTGTGCAGCGTTTCCGGCCACATTTTTCCCTTCCAACAGACTTTTTGTGGATATGCTTTGAAACTGCCCTCTGTGAACAGCCTGCTCTTTGAGAAATTTCTTTTTGTGTCTTACCCTCCATTAGGAGGGTATCAATGATGGTCCTCTGGACAGCAGTCAGATCAGCAGTCTTCCCCATACTTGTGATTTAGTTTACTGAACCAAGCTGAGTGTTTTTAAGGCTCAGGAAACCCTCGCAAGGTGTTTCGAGTTAATTAGATGATTCAGGTGTAGTTGAATAGCCTACTTGTATACTTTTTCATGATATTCTAATATTTTGAGATATGATTTTTGAGTTTTCTTAAGCTGTAAGCCAAATTCAGCAATATTAAAATAATAAAAGGCTTGAAATAGTTCAGTTGATGTGTAATGAATCCAGAATGTATGACATTTTTGTTTTTTTAATTGCATTACAGAAAATAAAGAACTTTATCACAATATTCTAATTTTCTGAGACAGTCCTGTACATCTTTCAGACATAACATTTTGCTCACATTAAAACATTCACATTTTGCACAATGCAAGCAATACTACCAAAAATACTACAGAAAGACTACTATGGAAACATTACAAAAACACTACAGAAATAATACTACAAGAATACTACACAAATAATACAAAAAAAATATGACGGAAAAATTACTAAAGAAATACTCAAAAAAATACTACATAAATACCTCTATGGAAATACTGCTGTAACACTACAGAAATACAACTACAATATTACGACCAAAATACAACTATAAAAATACCCCATCAATTCCCCTACGAAAATACTACTACGAAAATACTGCAGTAATACTGCTATGGAAAAATGAAAACCGAAATACAATGTTTTGCAGAGTAGACCTTTCTCACTTGAAAAAGAAAAAATCTCACCCAATTTCACCGCTTTTTCTTCCATTTGCACATACTCCGTCAACCATTCCATCTTAAAAGAACTGCATTTCTTTTTTTATTGTGGCTTGGTGGGTGGATGTGTCGCTACCTGTTCGTTTCGCCATGATGCGGGGTTTATATTAGATAGATAGATAGATAGATACTTTATTCATCCCCGAAGGGAAATTCACATTTCCAGCAGCATCCCTGAGCTGAGAACAATACAATAATAAAGCAAAAAGGATACAATATACAAATACCCAGTGTGCTACACAGAGCTACACACACACACATTAGCATCTATTAACCTGCTAGCTAACCTGCACAGCGCATATAGGCGGGGTCCAGACGCAAGCACCGTCAATGCCATGATTGGCTTTGTACCGTAAGTGAACTGTATCGTATCATTGGCTAGACACCTGTCACTCACTGAGTGAGAAACAAAAAAAACTATTATTGGGCAAATTTATTAGATTAAGTTTTTTATGCGCAATTGCGCACGCGCGCAGTTTAGAGGGAACATAGGTTGCAGGTCTAGCTTTTTCCTATTTTGGCTGGTGTTGCTAATGTGGCTGCTAGCATTATCAGCTAACAAAACTTTGCAGAAGCGAATGGTTGCAGTTCGAGTTAGCCTGATGCTAATGTGACTGGTGTTGCTAATGTAGCCAATAGCAGCTAGCAAAGCTCACTAGGTGCAAATGGTTCCAGCTAGCGTTAGCCCAACGCTTATGTGACTGCTGTTGCTAATGTACCGTATTTTCTGCACTATAGGGCGCACTGGGTTATAGGGCGCACCCCCAAAAATAGTTTTTGGTCCTATATCTTCCATAGATAAGGCGCACCGGATTATCAGGCGCTACAATGGGAACGTGGACAAAACAGTCAGATGATTCAGTCCAACTGATTACCCCCTTAACATTCTCAAAGCTTGCAAAGAAGCAAATACGTGTCGTAGACACGTGCGGATGCGATGTCCGTACAATGTCACTAAAATGCGTCATTTCAAATATCATTCGGAAGGTTCAAGTCTTGGGATTCAAGAAATGCCAAACATTTCTATGTTTCTATTTTCTTTTTCGCTCACAACTTTACTGTGCATATGACAATAAACACTTGGAATTGAGTTGAATTCACTCAACTCATCACAGCAACATCAAGATCGTTCTAAAACAAGATACCGGGAAAATATAAAGCCGCATAAATCACCTAAGTTCTCACGTTCAATAATGATACGCAATCATGGTCTTCTTACAACCGTGAGTGAAGTAAATCCAGTAGAGTAAAATATTTGCAAATACAGACTAATAAAACATGTTTCTTTATGGTGTACTTTAGCAAGCTTGCTACGCCATTGCTAAACTCGGCCGATTGCAGGGTTTGTTTTGGCCAGCTAGCAAATCCGAGGCTCCGAATAATTTCAGCCAATAGCGATCGATTTAACGGATGATTGACACATCTTTTTCGGCCAATTGCAGGGTTTGTTTTGGCCCTCTAGCCAATCCGAGGCTCCGAATAATTTCAGCCAATAGCGATCGATTTAACGGATGATTGACACATCTTTTTCGGCCAATTGCAGGGTTTGTTTTGGCCCTCTAGCCAATCCGAGGCTCCGAATAACTTCAGCCAATAGCGATCGATTTAACGGATGATTGACACATTGATTAGCCAATGAAACGCCGGTATATAAATCCCAGCATACACCGCGGACTTGCTACGCCATTGCTAAACTCGGCCGATTGCAGGGTTTGTTTTGGCCATCTAGCCAATCCGAGGCTCCGAATAACTTCAGCCAATAGTGATCGATTCAAATGATGATTGACACATTGGTTAGCCAATAAAACGCCGGTATATAAATCCCAGCATACACCGCGGACTACTCCACGTTCGGGGTAAAATCGAGTCGGCGGCTGTAGAGTAAGTTGCGAGACCTTGCGAATTTAATATTGAGCCATATATAAGGCGCACTGTGTTATAAGGTGCATGGTCAGCTTTTGAAAAAAATTAAGACTTTTAGGTGCGCCTTATAGTGCGGAAAATACGGTAACCACTTGCCGCTAGGAAAGTTCACTAGATGCAAATGGTTCCTGCTAGGTAGCCTAATGCTTAGGTGACTAGTGTTGCTTCTGTGTACAGAACTTCCAAATACTACAAATGTTGCATTGTTTACGGCACCAGTGTGTAGCAAATTACAAAGTCCTCCTTTACTATTGGAAAAAAAAACATTTGTCATTTTTGTATTGAAAATGCTGTTAGAAATAATCATATAGAAATATTTTTACAAACATTAAACAGTTAATAATCCTAGGAAATTTGTTCTATTGTTATTAATGATGGCTTCTTTGTTAATTACATTGTTTTAAAGTGATGCTATTGTCATTGTCTAAGAACCACTTTCAACCTAAAATGGCACTCTTAAATGCTACTAGGAAAATGTCCTCCAAATCTTCTGAAATGTTATTTTCAAAGTTGGCCAGCTCCGGAGGCTAGCAAAGCTTAGTAGAAGCAAACGGTTGCAATTTGAGTTATCCTAATGGTAATGTGACTTTACATGGCCACTTGCAATAGCAGCTAGCAAAACCCTGTAGAGGCAAATGGTTGCCGCTTTAGTTAGCCTAGCTTTAACGTGACTGGCTAATGTTGCTGCTACCATTAGCGACTAGCATCACAATAAAAGTATCATGACGGACAGACTGACAATTTATAGAAAAGGATTCAAAGGCAAAATTTAGTCAAATCCCCACCTTGAATTTAGGATCACATAATCTCCTCTTGTACACAGAATGACTTGTTTGATTCGTTAAAAATAAATGCTTTGTTCATTCCAGCCCACCAGTGAGACGCCAGTGGGGCCTCCGAGACCGGCCTGTGCTGCACACTTCTCTGGTCCAGGATGAGAATCTCCATCATCTGCTTTTCTCCCAGCATCACCAACAGGTCCCTTTAGATGAATCCCGACAATACAGCCACACCAGCACAGCGCCACGCATGCTTCACCCTGCGGCCCACCTGCCCCAGCAGAACCCCATCATGGTGGATCTACACGAGCAGGTAAGGAATGTCGGCTTCTTTTTTTTTCATTTTACCATATTTTCAGGACCATAAGATACACCCAAAAAAACTAATGGACCCGAATAAATGTCTACTCTCTAATGGTCATCCTTTGGTTTTTAGATAAATGAATCAAATTAGAATTGTCAGAGCCTCCTTTGGTTTCCTTTTTCTCAGATGGTTAGTCTGTGCCATGCCATAAGTGTATTTATTTTATCATTTAATTGTTTTTAAATTGTTTTTTGTTTTTTATTTTATACATTATGGTTGTTCCCAGTTTCATATAATTGAATGAAACTGGAATTAAACCCAGTTTGTGGCGAAAGAACGTTGTATCCAATCCCCTAGAAGACGAGAGATATGCGTTTATATATTTCAGGGCAACCGAATTCCTTCCCACAAATCTGTTCTCTTCATTTAGTTCGGAACAACCGAGTAACTCCCCACAATGCCTTTCTCGTCATTCAATTCAGAACCTCATGGACTTAAGTTTTTGAAAGTTGGCTGTACCACAGACCGGTTTAATGTCTGACAATATTGTCACCGCCTGGCCTAATAGTACAGACGCTGCCCTACTTACGAACGAGATTCCGGAGGATCGTCCGTAAGTTTGATTTGTTTGTAAGTTGCTTCAGTGCTATATTTTGTATGTTTAAGGTTTGTATAAGTAACCTGTATTGTTTTGTACTAAAGAATAAACATTTAATAAAATAATGTACTCTATAAAGATAAATAAAGTTAAGTTTAACTTACTTTTAGGAAATGGGCTTCAAGAGTTAGGCTTCTTCCACCTCCGTAGTAAAAAGTGGCTGAAAAAAAGCAATCCAGTCATTTTCTCAACCGCATCAAGCTTTCTTATTCCACTTTCATTTAAAAAAAGACTCGCCTCTTCTTTACACTTTACACCAACGATAGTGAATGGATGCAGGAGATATTAAACAATAAAAATGTCAAGGTTCTTAGCGCGCTGCAGATACAGTATACGTAGTATGTTAACACACAAACTAGGAAGAGGAAGCGGATATTTTTTCTTCCGGGTGGATGCTGGGTGAGCTCTCACAGCGCTACACACCGGTAGCGGCGGAAAGAAGCACTACACTAAGGTCCTGGACTCGGAAAAAGGTGCACACAATACAAAAATATTTTTCGACATCACCCAAAAAATGTTCGTGTCTACCGTTTTTCGTAAATCGAATGGTCGTAAGTAGGGGAGCGTCTGTATAACCGATTTTGTACTGTGGCTAAAAATAGTGTGATAACGAGATAATACCTAATGCCTTTTCATGTGTTGTCTGTATCCCTGTCGGTCTAGTAGACAGGATCCAGGTCCCGTTGCATCAAATATGATGCAATTGTGATCGATTATGTATTCCAGCTGATTCATCATTGCGCAAATACGCACTTTGTATTTTTTTGTGCAACCCTAACTGTATTTTCAACTCTTTATATTTGCTAAATAAATCACAAAAGAACATTTTTGGGGGGATTGCGCCTTACAGTGGTAAAAATATGGTCTTTATTTATATTTCTGTGTTATTTCAGATGGCCCAGGGATCTGTCCCGATCTCATACACTGTTACGACGGTGACGACCCACGGGTTTCCCATCCACACCGGGCAGCCTTTGCCAGGGTGCAACACTCAGCAGCTCCCAGCATGCTCGGTAATGTTCAGCGGACAGCTCTCTCTGCTCTGCTGCCTTCCTCCTCCTGTGAGTTCGAAATGGGGGAAGCCCGATTGTCAGTGGCGTTCACGATTGCGAGCCGTCCGTGCAGAGTTTAAGCCGCAATGTGTCTCGTGAAGAAGCTGAACTAGGAGCATGAGTTTGTTTTCGGTGGAAATATGTCGGCATTGTTTGGTGTTCGCTGAACATCCGTTGTGGCAACACCGCCAGTGCTAGTCTTATGTAATGTGTCACTACATGTGTTTTTGATGGAGTTTTTTGGGGGGAAGGGCGGGGTTGTTCAATGAAACGTGCAAATTGTCCACTGTTAACTCAGCGTGTGAAAGAATGAGTGGGTCAAAATCTATAGAACCAAAGGGCCTCAAAGGTAAATTCCTCTCCTCACAACATTTTTTACAAGGCTAGCTGGTGTAGAAATGCTCAAATTTTATTTAAAGCGAGAACCACCAACTTTATGAAGCTGAGATGTACTTATTTTGTTACTGATTAGCAAGGAGGGCTACCAGTTTGATAGACAGATGATAGATAGATAGCTTATTCATCCCCATAGGGAAATTCACACTTCCAGCAGTATCCTTGTGTTGAAAAAAATAAAATAAAGATATAAAATAAAAAAATACCCAATATAACGTTTCGCTGTAGAGTATAGGGTAATATGCAAAATGTAGGGGTGGGGGTTTATTGTGGGCTTTAACTCCCCCGGGTGGAGTTAAAGAGCCTCGTGGCATGAGGAAGAAATGATCTCCTCAGTCTGTCCGTGGAACAAGACTGTAACAGCAGTCTGTCGCTGAAGCTCCTCTTCTGTTTGGAGATGATGCTGTGTAGTGTGATAGGAATTTCTGGAATAACATTGTTATTACTATGTTATTACCAGGTTGTAATTATCAGAAGTGAGGTTAAAATACGCTTAGTCGAACCTTGAAACATCTGCATTGGGTGATTTTACATGTATTAATTATTAGACATTTAAAAGAACATTGGAGGAATGGATCTTATATTTAAAGACAATGATCGTCTCAATGATTTCTCATACCAGTTGGGATTGAAGTTTCCTAAAAAATATTAATCACCCATCACATATATTATTAAGCATTGGGTTACTCAGGGGTTCTCTGGGACCTACAATG
Organism: Urocampus carinirostris; assembly: GCF_059441175.1. Classification (NCBI taxonomy): domain Eukaryota; kingdom Metazoa; phylum Chordata; class Actinopteri; order Syngnathiformes; family Syngnathidae; genus Urocampus; species Urocampus carinirostris. The sequence continues at coordinate 31,145,813 of NC_142357.1, forward strand.
GGCACCCCATCGATATGTCCGTAGTACTAAATACAGGGTTTGTAGAGGTGCTCGAAATCCTTGAAAATGCTTGAATTTTAATGTTGTGTTTTTAAGCATTTAAGAGTGCTGGAATTTTAGTGAAGTGCTTGTAAATGCTTGAAATTGTGGCCATGTTTCTCAACAAGTCTGCTTGAAAATGATGACAACACCGTGTTCCGGTGGCTTCGCTTTGTCAAGGCATGTCTATTTGTCTAGTCCTCGATCATAAGAAGTCTCAAAGGGCTGTACAGACTACCATTACACTATCCCCTGATCTAAAACCTACATGATGGCAAGGAAAAACCCAAATACCTCAGCTTTAGGAAATTAAAAAAAACCTTGAAAAGCAGCCGCACATGAGAGCCGGCATTGTCCTATGATGCGTCATCGCCCCCTATGGGTGGCACTCAAGAGGATAGGTGTATTCGACACATAAACAGTGCACTATCAAATGCGTATTATTGTAAGGTTTATTTATTAGGAGCCATGCAAAATACTAAGATACTGTTTCCCAGTGGTAAATTGTAATGGAACCTCTTGCAACTGAAAATTTAAGCTACACTTGAGAATTTACTTTCTTTGGCTCGTTATTGTTTGAGGGATCAATAATGATAATGACGATCAATAATAGTTATTATTAAGAATATAATAATTGATTATTTCTTCTTTGAACTGTACTGGATTCATTGGAAAACTGGCTTTGAAAGTCCTTAGAAAGTGCTTGAATTTGGCCACGGAAAAGGTGTGCCAACACTGTTTGGATTTTATCTCATCACACTATTTTTACACTCTGTGCCACATTGTGCAATGTCATAATGGACCATTATGGGAAAGAGTTCAGTCCAGGTGAAATTGTACGACGTGGTACAGTGAGTAAAAGTAGTGTGATGATGAGATCAAATCTAATGCCTTTTCTTGCATCATCCACCCTAGTGTTTAAGATCCGGGGCCTTCATAGCCGCGAGCTGGGTTTGAATCCCGTTGCATCCAATGTTGCGCAAAAGTGGTCAGGAATATTGTTCAACTGGGCTAGCGATGATTTTCAACTCTGCTTTTGTGGCCGACCATGCTTAATTTGAGCTAAGAAAGGTGAAAATTAGGGGCCTTTGTTAGAGTGCGCATTATACACAAATAAGGAAATGTTGTTTAATCAGCTAAATGAGTCAGAACTCAATGTTACCGGTCTTAAATAGCATCTTTTGGAGTTGTTCGAAAATACCGCAAGTAGGATTGTTGCATAAAAGTCTCTCTGCCTTTTTTTCTCCCCTCAGCTCATTCAAGCATGTACCATGCAGCACATGCCGGTGTCTTACCAAGCTTTCCCGCCCCTGATCTCCAGCGAACATTTTGTATTGCACCCGACCCAATCCGTCCCTCCCCACCAGCCGCCGCACCTTGCTCCTTTGAGCCAGTTTGTCCCTTTACAGCCTCAGCACCCACGCATGGTGAGTTGTCGGCACGGAACAGTAACGACCGCGCAATCTCTGTTCGATCCTTACGCCGTTTCATTCGTACCGCCTCTCACATCCAGCCTCTGCAGAGGGTAGAGAATGAAGTTGACCTAAGAGGGGACCAGCACCCGCTAGGAACCTTCTCCTACCCTCCGTCACATCACCCACCAGCGCTGCCTCCTTCTCTGCCCATACAGTATCTTCCTCAAGAGCATCTGCATCAGGAGCTTCCCTTTGGAGTGGTAAGACAGCCTGAGAAATGTCCCGTGCGATCGTGTTGTTACTTTGTACTTTTTAGTTTGTACAGTCGTACCTATTCACAAGAGGTTCATTCGTTCCAGGATTGCGCTTGTAGCTCAAATTGTTTATGTAATGAGCATAGGGTGTTCAAAGTTCTCTGAAATGCTTGAGTTTTAGTGTTGTGTTTTCAAGGGCTGAAAAGTGTTTTGAATTGTGGGTAAAGTGCTTTAAGAATAGAATAGAATTTACTTTTACTGTCATTCTTTGTAACCATGCACACAAAACGAAATGTCGATACACCTGACCCGTACAGTTAAACTGTAGCAGGGCGCCGCCATTTTAGACCCAACTTGCTGTGTTGGGAGTCATTAGGTGACCAAACCCCCCAATTCCAACCCTTAAATGCCGAGCGCCAAGTAGGGAGGCAATGAGTACCAATGTTGTGGGTCTTGGGTATGACTCGGCCGGGGCTTGAGCCAGTGACCTCCCAGTCTCGCAGCGGGCGGCCTACCATCTAGGCTACCGAGCTGGTGACAAAAAAATGAAATGATCTGCATTTATGTAGCGCTTTCCAAGTCAAGACTTCCCAAAGCGCTTTACAGTGTGCTTCACATTTCCCAATAGCTGCCGTGCAGCCATGTAAGGCGCTAACCTGCTTATTGGGGGTATTAGGGGTTCGGTATCTTACCCAAGGACACTTTGACATGTGACACGGAGGAGCCGGTATTCGAACTGCGATCTCTTGATCCCAAAATGAGCGCTCTACCCCCTGATCCACTGCCGCCCTAAAATGCTTGAAATTGTTGCCGTGTTTCTCAACAAGTCTTCTCAAAAATCACGCTGACACTCCTCTCTTGTGGCTTCGCTTTGACTTTTGTTCTTCCCTTGTGATTAACGGCAGTTGGTATTAGTTTGTTTTGACATCGCATTTCTTCTTCCCTTGTGCAATTAGAACCATACACAGAGTAGGATATTGGGATCATACTAATATTTTATTCTTGCAGTCCAAATTATTAAAATTGGATAATTTAGTAAAATGTTTCACTTCACAACTGCTATTTAAGGTCAACAAAAACATAGTGCCAGAAAACACCCAAAAATGATTTACTCGGAAAAGTGAAATTATAACTTAAGGGGCTGTAGGAAATTCCAAATCCCAAATGTGCGAACTACCAGGAAAAGTACGTGTGTTTCTGTGTGTGAAGTCCAACCTTGGAACAATTTACAAGACGAGATCAAACAATGTCCAACTATTCACGTGTTCAAATCTAAATACAAAAAAACATTACTGGCAGAATACAGAGAAGAAGAAAATGGCGTATGAGTGATACTACAGATTAGAAGTACTGTATTTACAACTATAGTTAACCTTGTTGTTACTGTTACTATTATTATATCATAACTGTTATTATTGCTATTGTTGTTGTTATCATTGGTACCACAATGATATTTAGTTACTAGTAGCATTATAAAGTTCATAGATGGGTACTACGATGATTAGTGTATAAAATATCTGACTATTTTTATTATTACTATGTAATATGTATATCTGTGAGATTTTGTTATATTAGTCACAAAAGAGGAGCTATCTGTAAAATGTAATTAATAGGGAAGATGAAGGGGTAGGGAAAATAAGTGCCTGCTTCTTACTACCCCTTTTCGAACATGTTATGTTAACATTATTTTTGTTGTCGAGTCATTGTTTTTGTCCTGTTTTTATTTCATTTTAAATAAAGTTTTCATTCGTTCATTAACGGCAGTTGGCATTACTTTGTAATGTATTGTCCTATGACGCTTCCCGTACGGTTCGTGTGTATTGAAATGTAAATATTTCTGTCATTTTTACAAAACACTTCGATCCCTTCCCATATGTCTAAAAATATATATTCGCGATTTCTCAAGATATTAAAATCATGTCACGATAAATGCACACACAAGATGAAAAATTGCATACGTAAATCGCAGTGCCACAAAATCCCTGATTTCGCTCAATACACGAGTAATTTGAGCTACGAGCACGGTCCTGGAAGTAATAATCTCGTAAGAGGTACCACTGTATTAACTCTCTACTGTCCTATTCATTTCTCCCACTAGCCATATCACCACATGCTGCCCCGGCGAGCGAGTGGGCAGAGATACCGGCTGCAGCAGCCTCTCCCTCCTCCTCCGCCACCTCCATCTTACTACCCAGGCTTTCTCCCTTACTTCCTGTAAGTCCGCAGCAAGAAAGAGAATCGACTCGTCAACAGATGACAATTCTTGTTTTCAAAGACTGCGTTCCATTGTTATTTGTTTGTGCAGCTCAATGCTTCCTGTGCCTCCAACCGCAGTTGGCCCAGCAATCAGCCTCGACCTTGATGTGGATGATGTGGAAATGGAGAACTATGAGGCGAGTTTGACGAGTTTTATAACAGGGTTCCCGCGGGTCCTTAGAGTCTTAAAAGGCATAGATTTTTATTATTCTGAAAACGTGACTTTAATTGGTATAAAATGTCTTAAATCAAATTTTGGAAAGTCTTAAAACTTTGAACAGAAAGATTTAATAAAATTTAGCAATTATAACGTTTTTCTGATGCTACACTAAAAATTGTTCATGAAGATGGCAAAAAGTTTTAAACTGGACAAAATGGTAAATAAATCCCTAATACGGATCTTTGATTAGCTTTAAATTAATCATTCCAAAAATAAGGCCCTTATTGGCAGTAACAAGTCTTAAATCTAATTTTCAAAAGTTTTAATAAATGTGAACACATTGATAAGATTTATATTTGTTTAAACTAAAAACATTTCGTTAAAAAGTCGGTTTTTTTTTTCATGCTTCCTAATAAAAATGCTGAATGTAGTAGAAGAGTTCTTTGGAATTTGTAGTTATTTGCCAGTTTTGACTGAGGATTGATGATGTACTGTAAATATCCTTTTTATGTTTTTGTTATCCATGTCTAAAACTTTGGAGAGTGCGATGTTTTTTAGATGAAAGATTTCAACTGGACCAAAATGTGTTTTTTTTTTTTTTTTTGAATGAACATTATTTTTCAAATATTTGCCTTTTTTCCCTCCTTCAAAAAATTGCCTCTAATTCATGTGGGGTTGATTTGTTTTTCTCTGTGTTTTTTTTTTTCTTTTTTGTCAACTAGGTCTTGAATCTGATTTTGAAAGGTATTCAAAATCTCAAGAAGTCTTGAACTGAACTTGCCTTAAGCTGTAGGAACCCTGTATAAGTCGATACTTGTCCTTATTTAGACAGCACTTCACCCAATGTTGCGTACAAACTGCCAAACCAGTGATAAACTATCCTCAAAATTGTTTTAAATATCTAAAAAAAATAATGAAATAATCAATAAAACTGATTTAGGCTCAATCCCATTACTTCCCCTTTCACTCACCCATTTGGTCTTGTTTACCTTTCTTTTCCCGGACACTCAAAATAAGGAGAAAACCTTGGTTCTGAACTCGAAAGCAGAACAGGGAGAGAAGCGTTTAGATAGGAAATCCCACCCTGTTTGAAGGCCCTGCTCGAAGCCCTTTTCGTGAAATCTTCAAGGTTGCAAAAAGTAGAATTAAAAAACAGCGACATGTTTGACCAATGGTGTAAATAGTGACTTTCATCAAAACAATGAACCACAGTGTGAAATAATAGTCAGAACAATGATCAGTGAGCCCAACAAACTGTATGCAATAATAATAGATGAAATAACAAAAAACTACCATCCTCAGAAAACTGAGTTGCAGGTGTCCGATAGTAGAAAACAGAATTATTTTTTTACTTATCATTCTCATTGTTCAAATCATAGTAAAGAAACAAATCAATCATTCAATTATTTATTGTAACATACAACAAATTATTTACTCAACAGTAACATTGGAACTGGTTACAGCAATAAACTAGTTTTTATTAATAAAATGTGTGCCGTCAGACTATTCCTGCGCTTCACTCTTTTATTCTTCCTGATAGATACTTTATTCATCCCCATAGGGAAATTCACTCTTCCAGCAGTATCCTTTTGTTGGAAAATAAAATAACAAAATAAAAGATATAGAATACAAAAATACCCAATATAATGTGTTGATTTCGAGTATTTAAATAGTGGTACGGAAAATACACACTGTAATAAAAATAGGGTAATATGCAAATGTGGGGGTGGGGTTTATTGTGCGCTTTTACTTCCCCGGGTGGAGTTAAAGAGCCTCATAGCATGATCTTTACAGCAATGAAATTAAATGAAATGATCTGCATTTATGTAGCGCTTTTCAACTCAAGACTTCCCAAAGCGCTTTACAATGTGCTTCACATTTCCCAACAGCGGCCGTGCAGCCATGTAAGGTGCTAACCTGCTTATTGGGGTTATTAGGGGTTCAGTGTCTTACCCAAGGACACTTCGACATGTAACACGGAGGAGCCGGGAATCGAACTTACGATCTCTTGATCCCAAGGCGAGCGAAAACTTCTCTTGTGCCTCGGTGCTTTCCATTTTTCACAGCGCCCTCTATAGGAATTTACGTTTCATAGCACAACACAAAATAAACATATTTGGTGTATCACCTTCCATGATTGCTTCCAGCTGGTTGGTAATACCAAGGGGGCGTAGCAAAAGAGAAACAAAAGGAAGCTCCAGACCTGACTTGGTGCAAAAGGGGCTTTTGTCTCTCTCTTAAACCTTACACTACGCTTTTCAGAAATTTGAGACTTTCTTATTCTCATTTGCTTGAGTAAAGGGTTGAATTAGGTAAAGAGGTAAAGGGTTGAGCCTTATTCACGTAGGTAGTGTTTCAATAATGCTCCCGGAACCTTACAATTTGTTAGCCAAACCATAAAACTGTGCTTTTGTTTTTGCAGGCTTTACTGAACCTGGCCGAAAGGCTGGGCGAAGCCAAACCACGTGGACTCACCAAGGCCGACATTGAGCAACTTCCATCCTACAGGTTCAGCTCAGAGAATCATCTGTCAGAGCAAACGCTGTAAGCCTCCTCTTTACCTTATTTTCCTTGGTTCCTAAGATTTTTTTTCATCTTCTGGACCAATTGGTTTACTTTTTTCATCTGAATACCGACTGCTCCATAACATGTAGGGCTACCATGTGATGTGTAAATACTGTAAATCGATGTTGCAATTCTTTTATTTGAACGCTGTTCGCCGTTTATGGAAGAACGACTCGGAGTTTCAATTTAAGTTGGTCGATGAGGATCTTCAAGATTGATTTGTTCTCCTGGATATTGGTCATGTTTGTCTTGTAACACCGCCTTCAGTTGTTTGATTCACAGCAGGAATCGTTTTTCTGTAAACAGACGTTATTAAAATATTGCGTTTTTTTGGGGGGGGGGGTTATTTTAATAAACCATAAAATTTAAATGAAAGTATATAATTTGGAAAAGTATTATCTTTTTAAATGTAAAAAATATCAAATCATTGATCAAGATTGAAAAGTATACAGGGTGGCCACAAAGTCACGCACCAATGTTAATTAAAGAAGTTATAGTAGTAACATTTGTTCAAATTCAAAGTTCTTTACGTGTATTTTGAAGTACAGACGCTGCCTTACTTAAAAACAATGTACGTTCCGAGCGATCGTTCGTAAGTTGAATTTGTTTGTATGTTGCTTCAGTGCTATATTTTGTATGTTTAAGTTTTATTTAAGTATATTTAAGACAAAGATAAATAAAGTTAAGTTCGACTTACTTTTGGAAGTTGAGCTTCAAGAGTTGGGCTGCTTCCTCCTTCTCCGTAAGTAGCCAAAAAAAAAAAAAGCGATCCAACCATTTTTCAACCGCATCAAGCTTTCTTATTCCACTTTCATTGAAGAAAAAAAAACTTTCCACCAACCATATTGAATGGATGCACAAGAAATGAAACGATAGAAACGTCGAAGTTCTTAGCGTGCCAGAGATACAGTGCAGTGTGTATACACACAAACCAGGAAGTAGAAGCCACTGTTTTACGTAAGTCCTAAGTAGGGGAGCGTCTGTATAGTAAATACATTTAATAATGTTGAAATGAATAGCCATATTACATAATTGCCTGTTATTTTTCAAATGTTATTTGTTTTTTTATTGCTTTTTTGGACTCTCGGTTTTCCATAAGCAGCCGACACAAGTATATTGCTTTTAAGGACAATGCAAACTGAAAAGTGGCACTGATGTCAGTTTCTTGACTCAAATCTGCAAAGGAAAACATGGTGTTAGTTGTAAAGACTCCCTCATGAATATAAAACATTTAAAAAGCTAATTTCTTTGCTTTTTATCAGACCTTGCCTAATTGCCTTGATTGTACTATTCGTTTTGAGAACACGAGTCCTAAGAGGTTGCGCTCACGTGGGATATGTATTTTGTAACTGGTGTAGAAACTTCTAAAGGGACCATCTGTTTACTGTTAAGTACCCAACAATAGGATTTTTTTTTCTTAAATCAAAAAAGAGATCTTAGAAGCTATGTTAATGTTACGCTAATGTCAGATCACAATGTACAAAAGCTATTTTTTTTATACTTTCTTCTTTTCTTAACTTCTTTATACAACATAATTCGTAATATCAATCATCAAAACAAGTGAGCCGTTTGAGAGCCGGCTCTTTTTAATGAGTTGAGCCAAAAAAGCCGGTTCTCTAAAAAAAGACTGACTTCCTTTCACTACACAACGAAATCTTGTTTGCCGAGATGGGCGTGCAGACGAAATCTCAAACTGCGAGACCAAAACAACAATGGCGGATCTGCCTGACGAAAAGTTTGGAGTGCGATAAATCTTTGTTTGAAAAAAAAAAAGTAATCGGGTAATAATGACAATTTTGTGTCAAAAAGGTTGCGTCCCAGGGACGCACGTTGATTTGAGACTATGCGTCCCCAGCAAAAATGATGCGTCTAGGACGCGGGGACGCAAACGAGAACACTGCATAAGTAGCCGGTGGTGGGTCGTTGTGATTTTCTATGAAATTTCTTTCAAAAAGTTTAGCGACCTCTGCTGTATCTGTTTTGTATTTTTCAGGTGCGTCGTATGCTTTAGCGACTTTGAGTGTAGGCAGCTACTTCGGGTATTACCCTGCAACCACGAGTTCCACGCCAAATGTGTGGACAAATGGTTAAAGGTAAGAGAGCGACCGCCGTTCCTTTTTCGCCGTCAACATCTCCTTTTTCATATTCATATATTTCTTTTTTGGCTTTTTCCAGACCAATCGCACTTGCCCAATCTGCCGAGCCGACGCTTCGGACGTGCACCGAGACGGCGAGTGAGCAGGGAGGAAACAAACGTCGCCCGCTTTGAAGAGTTAGTCCTAAAGCTACGGACGCCCGCCACAAACTAACCACCCACTTCCTGAATAATAAGCAATCTGGGAGGGTTCTCGGAACCCTCGGTACCTCTGCTGTGCTTCATTCGTCCCGAGTCTTGTGAAAAAAAAAAAAAAGAAGAAAAAGGCGGAGCTTCTCGGGCCTCGCCGCTTCCAAAGAGTTTCCCCATCCGCGCGCATTATTTGCTGCTTTTGTTTACAGGGTTGCATTAGTTGAGTATGGCGGGAGGACGGAAGGCTGGACGCAATTAAAGACTCTCTCGGAGAAAAAAAACACGCGTAGAAGCGCCCGCGGATGCATGTCAGCGTCGGCGAAAAACGGGATTTCTGGCGATCTTCGTCCTGCAATACTCGGTGGATCGTTCGGCCCGCTTTTTTTTTGTTGTCGCGCTCGAGCTTTTAGACGAAAGAGGTCGCCAAGAACCTCGTCCGTCCCGTTCACAGAGCCGACGTTTGGCCTAACCACTGGAGACAGGGCGGCATGCTCGGATTTGCATGAACTGTTGATTCCGACTTAGCAATATTTAAACCAAGCATTACCACCAAAACGATTTAACTTGAGTAGAACAAAAAAAAAAAGAAAAAACAAAGGGGGGGGGGCTTGCTTACTTGGGAAGACGGCCTGTTGATGTCCGTGCGGACAGCAATACGTTGCTCCAGGCGACTTTTGAATGGACTTTATTTCCCTCATCTTCCGGTTTGAGGAAGACGGCGGCCGCCTGAGTCGGTTCGTGAGCCAAATCGGATATATATAGAGATCGCCTACTTTTTTCCACATGTTAGACCTGCCTTCTTATATGACCTTGACAAGCACAAACCTATTACTAATTCTGTCGGATGCTGTGTCGTTTTCACCGTTTGTATAAGGTTTTATTTATTGCTTTGTAATCCTTTTTGGAGAAAATGAGTCGAAGGAACGCGTCGGGTGCGCTATCGGTGTTTGTGTAGTTCTTCTGCTAGCGAGTTTATCGGTTTATTAGGAAAGTTGACGCAGAAAAAAAAACTATTATTGATTATATAGTCTGTTTGGCCCGTTTCAACGCGGTGTTCTGATGATTATTGTGTTTGTTGAATATGGACTAAAATTGTATGTAATCGGAGAAACTATAGGTCAGCAATTTAAACAAAAAAATACAGGGTTCGTACGGGTGTTTGAAATCCTTGAAAATGCTTGAATTTTACTATTGTGTTTCCAAGGATTAAAAAGTGCTTGAGTTTTGGGGGAAGTATTTGTAAACGCTTGAAATTGTGGCGATGTTTCACAAGTCGACACTGCTTTGCCACTGCATTTCTTCCCTGTCAATTAACAGCAGCTGGCACTAGTTTGTATGGCATGGTCATATAAAGCGACATCGCCCAAAAGTACAAGTTCATGCTACATCCAAACAGGGCACTATGAAATGTGTACTAGTGCAAGGATTGCTGATTAATTATGGGTCACGCAAAAAAAAAAAATTAAGTTATCATTTCCCCAGTGGTTAACTGTAATGCAACTGAAAATGTAACATTACCAGCATTTTGACCAACATGGGAAGAGATTTGTCTCATAAATATTTCCAAGCAGATTATTCAGATCCACGATTATATTCACGATTAACTCAAGATATAAAAATCATGTGTGTCTTGATAATAAATGCAAATGTAAATCACAGATATATCTGTGACTCTTCAAAATACATGATTCCCACTGGATTTCTTCTTGTAATGGTACTGGAGAAATTGGAAAGTTAGCTTTGAAAGTCCCTAAAAAGTGCTTGAACTCTGGCCAGGAAGAAAGTGTACGAACCCTGTATCTAAAATAAACTATTGTTCAGCAATTTGAAGTAAAAAATAAAACCGAGTAGATTTTGCTTGCTAATTATTATTCGACGAATATGATAATAATTAGAATATCGTGACCATATAACGTGTTAAATTTTGTTTGCTGTACTTACTTTTACTCATTCACTGCCAGCCTCAGGACCGTTTCAGAAAATCAGAATATTGTGAAAATTAAAGCGCCTTTTGTTGTGAACCGTGCCGTTACGGACCACCTTAAATGAAATGCAAAGTTGTGGCAGCAATCCATTATCTCCTGTTGACTATTGCTGTGCAGGGGCCCAACAGGGGGCTTTTGCTTTTGAGTTCTGGCTCCGGAAGGACGCCATTGTGGCTCACCTAAAATTGCCTTTTTTCATTTTTAAGCCACAATTCTTTCTTTAACCCTAGCTTGGAGCGGTGGCAAAAAGACAGCACCCATGTGGCCATTATCTGTTATCCCTGGTTGACTGTTATGTAGCAGGGGCCAGCTGAGTATATTTTCCTTTCGATTCAGACCCCTAAAGCGTGCCATTATCGCCAGCCTAAAATGGACTGCATTGATACAGCCATGGTCTACTATCCCCTGTCGACAAGTTTTTTCTGAACGGCACCAGTGTGGCAACAATCCATTATCCCCAGTTGACAATTGCTGAGAGCAGGGGCCAAAAGAGCAAATTTGTGCCATACTGTTTTACTGTCCTTTCTGCCTAAATTGAACAGCAGCAGTTCGTCCACAATCTATTATCCCCAGCCAACTATTGCAGAGAGAGCAAATTTTTGATATGTGTGTCAGCTCTTTCGTTCTTTTTGTCCTAAATGAAAGGCACTTGTGTGACCGTGATCCATTATCCCCAATTGACTATTGCCGAGAGCAGGGGCCAAAAGAGCAAATTTGTGCCATACTCTGCTTTTCTGTCCTTTCTGCCTAAATTGAACAGCACCAGTTCGTCCATGATCTATTATCCCCATCCGACTATTGCAGAGGGAGCAAATTCATGACATGTGTGGCAGCTCTTTAGTTCTTTTTGTCCCAAATGAACAGCACTTGCGTGACCGTGATCCATTATCCCCAGTTGACTTGCATGTGCCGGTTTTGTCAGGGCCTGTCGATATAAAGCAAAATGTTTGTTTAGGCCAGGCATTAATACTCTTATCCTACTTATAAATGTGGTATAATGCTAATATATCTATTTACAGTTTTGACATACACTTATTTACGTCATATATGTCCCCGAAAAGGTTTGCCTGTGTAAAAATGAGGGGAGTTGTGCTAGTTAACGGATTTCCAGGTGGTTCTGGTCCCTATTAACCCTGATGAATGAGGTGTGACTATATTCTAATTTTCTGGGGCAGTCCTGAATTTTAATGAAAAAAGAAAAGTTTACACTTGCCAATGGCAGTGGATAAGTGCCGTCGACGGTTATACACGTCAAACTCCAAATTTTAAGTAGGACCGTAGTTAAAAAATGAACTCTGGCATCTGATAAAAGAAAAAAAAGTAGTGTATGCATAACTTGCGCGTGAATGCTTTTCGACCCGAAGACAGAAGAATGTCGTAGAAGTCACTGGAAACACTGTCGGACTTCTACTTTACCGCTCGCGTCGAGACTTTTTTGACGAGGAAAAAAAAAACGAAAAAAATAAGCACTAACGGGCAGTTTGTAAGCGTCGCTTTTCCGTGTAAAGGGATTCTTGCCTTTTTCTTTACTTCAGTGTCTTAAGTGAATGTGAGTCGTCGACGTGTGTGCCATCTCGGAAAAGAAAGAAGAAGAAAAAAAAAGAAAGCCATTTAAATGAGTTCTACCCACAGCTTTGAGAATTTAATCTACGTGTACATACATATCTATTCGCAGGCTATATCGTACGTTGGATTTAAAATAAAAATTGAAAAAAAAACTCAGGGCCACTCGGTATATGAGGATACACGACCAAGATGAGTCGAAAACGGAAAGGACGCCATGAAACGGAGCTATGGGGGGGAAAGAACATTTACGTTTCGGTCCTTTTCCTCCGACCACAAAAGGGGTTATCAGATCCTCTTGTGTCGGGAATAGGACACCGTTTAAAGGGGCAGTGTGTGGTTGGCCACTAGATGTTGCTGTATTTTCTAGGGCAACTGTAAGCGAGCGCTATCAAGGTAGAATTCAGAATACGGAAGCTCAAAGTTGACCAAACCGCACCGGTTTTCTTCTCTTTCCAAGGTTTTTGGGTCTTTCGGGTACCCGTAGAAGCAAAATGGCCGACGATTTTTTTTCTGCTCTAAGTGAGATTCATGTTATGTCAAAAAAATGCAGAGTTCTGGACCTACAAGTATTTAAAAAAAAGGCACTTATATATGATAGTTTGTGTATTTTTCCTTATTCAAATCAATATTTCTTTAACGAAAAAGGTTTTTAAACCACTAGGAGGCGCTAAATAATACAGTGCCCCTTTAATAATTCACAACAAAATGCTTGAACGGAGCTGAAGCCTGTGCATTTGAAAAAGCCCGCATTTTACCACGAAAAAATATACATTTTTTAACATTTCACGTATTTGCTAATTATTTTTAGATGTTTTGTTTTTACCACTAGTTGGCGCTAAACTATTGAAGGATCTGTTTACTGTTAAGCTCAGAATAATAGTGTATTCTTTAACACATCCTGGTAGTAAAATAAACGTAATTTGAAAAAAACTATTATGAAAAGAAATGATCTGCATTTATATAGCGCTTTTCCAGTCAATGACTTCCCAAAGCGCTTTACAATGTGCTCCACATTTCCCAATAGCGGCCTTGCAGCCATGTAAGGCGCTAACCTCCTTATTGGGGGTATTAGGGGTTCAGTGTCTTACCCAAGGACACTTCGACATGTAACACGGACGAGCCGGGATTCGAACTGGGATCCCTTGATCCCAAGACGAGCGCTCTACCTCCTGAGCTACTGCCGATTAGTTCATGTATTTTTGAATACTTTTTAAAAAAAATCATATAAACGTATTTTTGAAAATACTCATGGATTGAGAACAATTATGTATTATTTTGCGCCTCCTAGTTACAAAAAAAAACTTGATTCTTTGAGAAAAAAAAACTGAAAAAAGGGCAATACATAAAATTTATAAACGTGGATTTTTACTGGTAGATTGAGAGCAGTAGGTATTATTTAGCGCCTCCTGGTGGTCGAAATAGAATTTCGTTTGAATAAACAATATTCACATGAAGAAAGCAAATATATATATGAATTATCATAGGATGGTATTCTTTTAAATACTTGTAAGTCTAGAAGTATTATTCAGTGCCCCTTGGTAGTACAAAAACTTCATTTCTCGAAAAACTTGATTTAAAAAGAAACAAAATTTATGAACCATTATATAATAATGTATCCTTTTATAGTAGTTGTTGGTTGTTGCAAAAAAGTATTTGAGAAAAAAAATATCGATCCAAAAAAGAAGCAAAAATACTTGAACTCTCATACTATAAACATGCAATTCTTTTTAAATATTCGTAGGTCAAAAACATTCATGTATTATTTAGCGCCTCCTGGTGGTAAAAACTATTGATCCAAAACAGGCAAAAATATACATTTTTATATGAATGGGTATTGTTTAAAATCATATAATGTCGGGAAATGTGTATATATTTTCCATAAAACAAGCCTCTCCTAGAGGGAGCTGACATGATTGCCAGCAATCTTGATTCTATGGGTACCTGGAAAACCAAAAACAAACCTCGGAAAGGCCGGACAAAAAACAAAGAGTGTACATTGTTCACTTTGAGCCACCGTGGTTCGTGTTCTTATCCAGTGGCACTACACAATACAGCGACATCTAGTGGTCAAATATAACAAACTGTCCCTTTAAAATAAACAAAGCATGTTTTTGAAAAAAAAAAAAAAGGCATTTTACAAACCGGTTTGACTATTTGCTCTGGTCCAACTTCTCAATGTACGCACACTCCTAACCACTCCAGGTGTTTGCATGCTTAACAGGGGGGGGGGATATAACGTAACAAAAAGACGAAGGTTAAGCTTCCGATGCTGGGGACCTATTTTAACAGTGCACAATATGCATGCTTGTGGAGGTCGGGATGGTTTCGCTCAGCTGATAACTGCCACGCATCGTACTGCACACGTTTCTAATCCAACCGAATGACTACAAGATTTTATTGCGCCGTGGTTATTTGTTTTTATTTTTCGGTCCACGTGTTACTGTTCCCTGCCCTTATGACTGAAAACCTGCTCTGAGACTACTGTAGTTTTGATCAAAAAGCCATAGTGACAAGGTGCTAGATGTTCCGCTTTTAGCTAACTCCACTCGCGCGAATGCAATAGTTTTGTCACGGATCTCCCGTGTTTTTAAAGCATGTCGTACTAATAACCCGGTGGAGAATTCCGAATTCTCGTTTAAGGTTTTGGGGAAAGTTTTGTCGGACTTATTCTGTTTGTGGTTCTGTACCTCGCCTCTCAGGCTCTCAGTGTGTCTATATCTTAAAATGTAAACGGTCATGTGTTATTAGCATTTATTTTGGGGGGATACAGTGATACCCGATGTTAGACCACCAAATCGTTTGAATACCGAAACATTCATTCCTATTGGAAGTAATGGTATTTGTTTTAATACGTTCCTACGCGTTCTGTTGGGTAATTGTGTCAGAACACCAAATGTTTCGAATACCGAAACACGTATTTCCATTGGAAGTAATGGTATTTATTTTAATTGGTTCCTTCGCAATCTGAAAGAAATGTTTTTGGTTTATTAAAGGATTTTAGTTACCGCCTGGTCCAAAATGTGTTGACAAATATAACTGTTGTTGCCAAAATGAAAAGCAACACACGGCCATTTTAAAATTTGTGGATAGGATGAAGTTGAAAGGTATTATTTAACTCCCTTCGCTAATAAAAAGAACAGAAAATGAAATCCTAAAATATGCATAAAATGACACTGATACCTTGTTACGCGATCTGAATCCAATCAGGGTCAGTGATCAGCTGCCAAAAACGAAAAAAAAAAAAAATTCTCTAATAGCGATTTTCACGAATGAAGTAGTTTGAATACCGAGGTATCACTGTATCTCAATTGTTCTCACTTCTCGGCAAGAGTAGCCACGCATTTAGCCGTATTCGAATTTCCGTTTTGTTTCGAATATAGTCGGTCGAGTTCACTGTATCGCAATTTTTTTTCTCCCCATTGGGCAAGAGTAGCCAAGATGGCCGCTCATCCTACTCGGCCCAGCAATCAGCAATGTTTGATTTACGAGAGAAACATGCTCTCCAAATAATTTGCTGTAATAGCAATTTGTATCAATGCAGATATTCAGAATACTTTGGTATCTAAGAAGAAATTTCCCGACCTGTCAAGAGTAGCTCGGCTGTATTTAAGTTCCTACTAAAGTCGGTCCAGTACCAATGTATCTTTACTTAACAACGCCACTTACTAATTTTTTAATGAAGACAACACAAAATAGAGTCTTGTAGTCTTTCTGTTCAATAATCTCACAGCTTGTCCGGCGCAAAAAAACGTGTTCCTTTAAGCAGCTGGAATTTGTGATTGCTTTGTGGATGCCATGGTTTGTTTACCAATGATTTTGAACTTCATTTTGTTGCTGTGGTGGGGTCGTGGTTTACTGTTCTTACCCTCCCCGGTCATTAAAAGGGTTTTTAGCCCACCCACCAACAAAGCCAGGGGCACGTGTGGTGTTAGCCAGATATTTTTTTTTGTTTTTTTGCTTTTGGTACTTGCACATTTACAGTGACTTGCAAAAGTAGTGGCCCCTCAAAAATGTAATGACGTATTGCAACAGTTCAGGCTTCAAACTAAGATAAAAAAAAAAAAACAACTAAATATTCATAATTGTGAAAAGGAACCAAATGTATTTAACATTTTATATTGTGCTGACTAATGAAAAATGTAAAAGTAGTTGTTGCAAAAATATTGGGCCCCTTTGGTGTTATTACTTTGTACAATGTCCTTTTGCTACGATCACAGCCACAGGTCTTTGGCGTTGTTTCTATAGGTTATGCACATCTTGAAACAGAAATATTTGCCCATTCTTCTTTACAAAACTGCTAAAGTTCCTTAAGGTTTGATGGTGATCGTTTGTCCCCAGAATTTTGTTCAGATCTTTCCCCAAATGCTGTATAGGATTGAGGTGTGGACTTTGACTTGGCCATTCTAACACCTTTATATTGTTAGTTTTAAAGCATTCCGTTGTAGATTTTGATTTATGTTTAGGATCGTTGTACTGTTGGGAGGTGAACCTGAGGCATTCTCAGGTCGCTTGCATACTCCAAAAGTCTTTCTGCTCAATCCATCTTCCCGTCAGCTCTAACAATCTTCCCGGTTCTTTTTGGAGAAAAGCAACCCCAGAGCATGATGCTGCCACCACCATGTTTAACAGTGGAATGGTGTTTTTAGGGTAATGTGCAGTGTTACTCTTTAACAAACGCTTTGCATTCAGCTTAAAAACTTCAATTTTAGTCTCCTTTGACTATAACATCTTGTTTCACATGTTGTCTGTGAATCCCATGTGGCTTCTTGCAAACGCTTAACGGGCCTTATCGTGGTTTTCATTCAGAAAGGGCTTTCTTCTTGCCACTCTTTCATAAAGGGCAGATTTATTCAGAGAACGACCAATAGTTGTCTTATGCACAGATTGTCCCACCTCAGCTGTGTACACATACAGTTCATCTAATGTCATCGTGGGCCTCTCAGTTTCTTCTCTGATTAGATTTCTCCTTGTTTGGGGAAAAAAAAGAGTGACGGCCAGGTCTTAGTATGTTTGGAGTGGTTTTATGCTTCCTCCATTCTGATATTACTCCCACAATGCTCCGGGATATGGGTAAATGTTGTGAAATCTTCAATCCCATTCTTGCATTGAGCTTTTCTTCAATTTTATCCCGGACCTGCCTGCTGTGTTCTTTGGTCTTTATAATTCTTTCAGTATTTCAGTATCTCATTTCACAACCCTCCGAGCCCATCACATAGCAGGTGCATTTAAACAGAGACCCTATTTGTCTTTGTTAGTCATTTAGGTTGACATTGGATCATTCAGAAGTCATCAGGGAATTTCTGAGTTGTCAGAACAGGAAGGCAATATCTTTGCAACACCTACTTTTTAGTTTTGTTTTTTTAAATATATGTAGAAATCATTTGGTTCCACGTCACTATTGTGTCTCGTATGTTGTTGATTCTTTGAATTTTTTTTTTTTTTTTTTTTTAGCTTTTAGCCCGAAATGTGGCTATATGGCAAAGTTTTTGTTTTTTTGGGCAATGCTTTTGCTTGGCACTGTACAGTTACCTCATTTTTACATGTTTGTATTGCAATGGGGGCGGGGGTGGGAGGATTGTTAACTAATATATATATATTAAAATATATATATATATATTTACACACATATATATATATTAAATAGAGGAAAACGGCCGGTTTAATTTCTCATTCCATCGGAATCATTGTTTGTAGCATTTAACATGAACTAGTTAGTGTATTATATGCATCTGTATACTGTTTGAACTTTTTAAGATTTGTACTTTTTTTAAAATGGACAAAAAAAGTTGCTAGTTATGCTTTACCAAGTAGTGCAATCATATTTTTTGTGGCTGATTGGAGAAAGGTTTGTTTCACTAATAAATGTATTACGTATAACAGTTACCACGCTCGTCTCGTTTCAAGCTGTGATGCCACAAAAAATGTTCAATAAACCCACATTTAAATTGCTACGTTTTTATTTTTTAGATTTGGAGGCGGGGAAAGCACGTGTTTATTCGAATGGTACGAGAAACGCAACGGCGGACTTGCAGAGCATGCCACATGGAGGAAGAAAGTGGCCGTAAACGCGATAAAATTCGGAGTAGGGGGATTGCTCATTTCTATGGAGATTTATGTACATGTCACTCATTTATTACAGGGTTCCCACATTTACTTTAAATCGAAATTGAGCACTAGTTCAAGATTTGTTCACAGACAAATTGGTGGTATAAAAAACGATTAGTCTTCACTTGTTGATTCAACATATTCAAAATAAAAAAAAAATTTACTTGAACAAGTGTTGCTCAAACACTAGTCAAGTCATGTTTATTTGTGACGCCCTTAATCACAAAGAGTCTCAAAGGGCTTCACAGACCACAGATTATTGCAAACTACAGATTATTATGACACCATCCCTTGATCTAAAACCTACATGAGGGCGAGGAAAAACTCAAAAACCTCAACATGAGGAAAATGAAGAAACCTTGAGAAGAGACCGCACATGAGGTAATCCCCCTTCCAGGATGACCAGGCCAAAATGGATGTTGCAATAACAAATACACAGATATTGTCAACATAAAATATAGGTCATTCATAAGCCATAAAATAGAAGTGTGTTTTAAGCCTAGATTGAAACATTTCCACTGAGGTTGCAGATCGAATCTCGGGGGGAAGAGCATTCCACAGCATCATGGCGCGAATGGAGAATGCTCTCGAAACTGCGGATTTCTTCTTGGCTCTTGGGATCACCAGTAGACCAGGGTTTTCAGAGCGAAGGCCCCGGACTGGAACATAGGGCGAAATTAAATCTGAAAGACACACTTCTATACTCTATAGAAGGGGTCTCAAACTCATTTTAACTCAAGGACCACACGATAGAACAAACATTTTGTCGGGGGCCGGACTAGTAGATTAAAGAGAAAGAAAAAGAGAGATAAAGAAATAAGAGAAAGAGGGAGGGAGGGAAAAGGAGAGAGGGCGGGACAAAGAAAGAGAGAGAGAGGGGGAGAAAGGGTGAGAAACAAGAGATAAAAAGTTGTGAGAGAGGGGGGAAAGAAAGTGAGCAGAAGAAAGAAATCCAAAGAGAAATGGAAAGACAGAAGGAGAGAAAAGAGAAAAGAAAGCACGAAGAGAGAGAAAAGGAAAAAAGGAAATTAGAGCAAAAGGAGTTAAAAGACACAGAGAGTGAAAGAGACAGAGTGGGAGAAAAGGGGTGGAAAAGGGAGAGAGAGAGAAAAAGAAATACAAGTACAGTGTCTATGTTCGAGGCATCTTTCTTTGGCAACATCAAGTTGACATATTTCAACCTGCAGCTTGTTTTTCTCTTGCGCTTCTCTGAGTGTTGTCTCGCGGGCCGGATTCAATCCCTTAGCGGGCCTGATCTCGCCCGCGAGCCGCCTGTTCGACACCTGTGCTCTAGAGCATATGACTAACCTATATTTCATGCTGATTATATGTGTATTTTTTGCCCTCATGTAGGTTTTAGATGAGGGGATGGTGTCATAATAGTCTGTGGTTTGCAATAATATGTGGTCTGTGCAGACATTTGACCCTTTATGATTAAGGGCTATAAAATAAACATGACTTGACTGATTTCCAACTTTTTTTAATGGTCTTATTTATATAGTACTAGTCGAGGGTCTGAAGACTTCCCAAAGCACTATACAATGTGCTTCACACATTCACACACAATTGGTGTTAAATCAACACAGTCCAGTGTAAAGAAAAAACACTTTAAAAATGTCAGTTTTACAGCTTAACTGGTGTTACAAATCAACAGTAACACTTTGAAGTGTTAAATCTAAGCTTTTCAATGTAAAATAAAACACGTTGAAGTGTTTTTGGAACTCAACTAGTGTTAAATCTGCACTGCCCAGTGTAAAGAATTAACACATTGATATATCGTTTTAACACCGAATTGGTATTGAATCTAGTTTTGTGTCAATATTTACTTAACAATTGATTTTAACCATAGTTTACACTTAACTGTTAATTCTATAAAATTGTGTCTATAAGTAACATTTTAATTATTTGTAACACCGATATTGTGTTAATTTACACAGTTCAGTAGAAAATTAAAATACTTCGAAACATTTTAATAAAACACTGGTGTGGATCCTTACTAGGGTTAATTTTAAATGTTACTCAACTCAATTGATGGTTAAAATGACACCATCGTTTTATTGAAAAGTGTTAACGATAAACAACACTAGTGCAGACACAAACACTAGCTTTATTGCTAATAAAACATTTCAGTTTTTCAGGGTTAAGAAATTAAGTGACATCCATCTTGTGCAGCCCTTTGAGACTTAGTCATTCAGGGCTATACAAATAAACGTGATACAATTTCTGTGTAATAGTTGAATCTGTTTAAAAGCATTTCAAACCAGTCTTCTGTCTGACATGAATTTTTATTTATAAAAGCAAAGAAAGTCAGATACCACTAAGGTTCAGTTTTGGTCATGCATCTAGTTCAACCAGGAGACGCCGCACTAGTGCATTTCAACAGGGAGAATTACCAGCCTTTGCAAGGGATTGTGGGTAAAGCCAACATGAGATGAGCTATGCAAACGGAAAGTGCTCAAGGAAGAACTTCAAGAAATATTTATTTGATAAAATTCAAGACTTTCCAGGCTATTGGGAACCCTGTCGACGCAGGTGCACAACGGAGGCCCGAACGGAGTTTGAACGCGATACCCGAATTTTACTCAATGATCCCATAGTGGCCATTCGAAACAAAGAAAGGTCGGGTTGGGGCGGAGTCAGGTACGGATGAACATCGGAAAACCCACGCGGAACTCGCGTGAGGTCTTTTCGTTAGTTTTTTTTTCTCTCTCTTTCAATCGTCCGTCAGATCCTGAACAAAAAGGACCTCGGAGCGGCTGAGTCCTGCCTCTTTGAGCGTCGGGGGGTTGGGCTGTTCCTCGGTGGGAAGGCAGGGCAGCACCCGGCGGGGGAAGTTGGTGACGATCTGAAACTTCTCCGGGCTTTCTTTCAATGAGAACAGAAAGTCGTAGATGACCTGGAAACCGAAAGAAAAACCCTGCGTCGTCTTTTTATCGGCTGATAAAATGGTTGGTCCCGCCCGTGAACCCGGCACTCACCGTCAGCGACTGCCTGAAAAGGAATCGTCTCTCCACGCGAGTGTCGTTGGGCAACTTGAACATGATTTTGACGCTTTCCGGATCGTCCGCCAGCGGTTCTGGCGGCAGACACTCAGACTTCCTCTCCTTCTCCTCTTCCAGGTTCTGGCAAAAACCATAACGTAAGTCCCAATAGTGCTATTTTACAGCACTTCGGATTCAGATATACTTTATTGTCATTCTTGTACACGTGTATACAGAACGAAATGTCGATACATCTGACCCGCACAGTTTCCTTGAATGTACAGATATAAATAAAATGTATTGAGTTGGAGTATTGAAGTACTAATAATATACTAATAATTATAGCTATGTATAGTAGTGCAAAGAGTGCAAGAGGAGCAGCTAACCAGATGTGCAAAATGGGCAGTCAGGTAAACAATAACAATAACACTGGAGTACGATAGTGCAGAGGAGAACAGATGTGCAAAGAAGTGGCTAGGTATAAGAGAACTGCCAGTAGTGCAAAAAAGAGTACAGATTAGCAGCTGTGAAGGCTTACTATGTGTTTGATTGACCATTTAACAGTCTAATGGCCAGGGGGACAAAGCTGTTGCAGAACCTGGTGGTCCTGCACCGCACACTGCAGTACCTCTTCCCAGAGGCTAGCAGAGTGAACAGTCCATGATGGGGGGGAGAGGAGTCCCTAATGATGTTCTTTGCTCGGGATGTGTCGCTACCTCATTTTACCTGGCCTGCGAGGGCTTTAAATGTCATTAGCTTCCAAAATTAAATGGCTCAAAGTGTTTTGACCAAAAACTACATTTCCCAGCACCACTACACACCCGTAAATCCGCATCGATGAATAGATTTGAGAAATAAATAATCCTTAATGTCCACAAAGATTCCGTTATACAGTGATACCTCTACATTCGTCACTAACCTGTTCCCGGACTGAGCTCGTATCTTGAACCAGTTTTTCTGACACGAAATAACTGAAAACCGATTAATTGGTTCCCTATGTATCTACCTTGTTCATATCCCTCAAGAGGGGTGACCGACGGCAAGACAAACACATACAATAACAAAGAAAATAAAAAAGGGAAAACAAATAGCAAAAACACACACACAACATTTTTGGGACTATGGCCAACCCAAATGCCCAAACACCCAAACAAGTTAGGCACCTCAGCACCCAAGTTGGTCATGCTTTCGTCCCTCCAGAAGAAACGGGACACGAGAAACCGGGCTTGTGTCTCGGGTCAGGGTGACAAGACACACTCTTCTGTTCAACAGCAGGGCCCGACATCTTACACTGGTTTACCCCTGCCGTATCCAAACATCCCACTATCCTTTTACAACAACTCTCCACTCATTCCTATCACCAACAAGAGCTCTAGGTTCCACTACATTTAGACCTCTTTCCTCCAGTGCACTCATAACACCATCCATTCACGTCCGGGCCTCCCAAAATTATCCAAGTTCAACCTCAATAGTTTTAAAACACGGTCCTGTTTATTGAAAACGCAATCAAGTAGTAATTGAACCTAAAAATAAAGATGAGAAATCTATCTTGAATTTCTCAGAGCATGAAAGTAGAGGCATCACTGTATTCAATAACATATTTGTGTGGTGACATTTTTTAAAAGTGAGTTAAATATTTCGTAAAATCCGAGTTATTTTACATGAAGTTGTAGTTAAATTCATTTTACATACCATTTACATTGTTACGTTTATAGGTTACATCAGGCCCTTTAAGGGCAGCCATTGCGCTGATGTGGCTTTTAGTGATAATGAGACAACTGTTTTAGGGGACGGGTTCAGAAACTGACTCACCAGTCGCCTTCGTTCCTCGGCCAACGCACACTGCCGGACTTTCTCCTCCTCTTGTCTTATTTTTTCTTCCTTCTCTCGCTTCTTTCGGTCCTTCTCCTGATCGGCACGTAGAGACGCTTGGTAGGCCTCGTCCTGCTGCTGCCTCAACACTTGGGTTTCACTCCTCTCCTCCCTGGAAACGTTCAGAATTCACATTGATTTTAGTAACACGCTCTAATGTGTTTGATCATAAAAAACAAACAGGAAGTGTATCACACTAGCACAGGGGTCCCTAACCATTTTAAGCCTAGTGCTACTCGTACAAAGGGCTATCAGTCTGATATGCATTTCTGAAATAATTTGCCATTTTACCTTTAGAGCTGCCAAACATTGAAAAAACATTTTCAGGAAGTTTTTTTCCGCCTAGTAATAGTTAAGAGCACCATTTTTATGTCAAAAAATATTCTTAGACAATGTCTTCTCTTAAGAAGAAAACTGCTGTTACTCCAAGAGTCCAGTAGTCGACACTAGTGTACCATATATAACCAGAGAACAACCGACAGTCTGGATACTAAAATGAGCATTGATGAGTACCAATTTGGAATGAATTTCTGAAATAACTTGTTATTACAACGTTATTGTACTACCTTTTTTTAAAGCTGGGAGGTATTTTGCTACTGATTAGTACAAAGGGCTACAGAAGAAATGAATTTATGAAAAACAACTTTCTACGTTAATACGTACCTACTTCTAATACAGAAACTCCCCTACTTACGACCATTCGACTTACGAAAAATGGTAGATAGGAAAAAAACATTTCGAGATGTCGAAAAATATCCGGACATTGCTGTAAGTTAGATTTTGTATCGTGTGCACCTTTTTCCGAGTACAGGACATTACTGTAGTGCTTCTTTCCTACGTGCCAGGCGTGTGGGGCTGTGAGAGGTCACCCAGCATCCAGCCCGAAGAAGAAATCCGCTTCCTCTTCCTAGTTCAACATGCTATACTGTCGATGTCTATACTATCTCCAGTGCGCTAAGAACTTTGACATTTTCCTTGTTTAATATCTCGTGCATCCATTCAATATGGTTGGTGTAAAGTGTAAAGAGGCGAGTCGTTTCTTTTGAAATGAAAGTGGAATAAGAAAGCTTGATGCAGTTGAGAAAACGGCTGGATCGCTTTTTTTCGGTCACTAACACGGAGAAGTACCTCTTGAAGCTTATCTTCCAAACGTGAGTTACACTTAACTTTATTTATCTTTAGAGCATATCATTTTATGAAATGTTTATTTTTTTAGTACAAAAACAATACAGGTTATCTTATATAAGTATGAATATTTCTTTTTAGAATGAGCTCATTTTTCGGAAAGCATGTATATACGCATATCTACAAATCACACCGACTCAACGCTGATGAGGATATTTGTGCTATTCGTGAGCTACCCGGGAGTTGTTTGGGGGCCTACATGATGCCCGCAGGCACTACATTGATGACCCCTGGACTCGCATAATTTAAATAGAATATTATCAATCGCGATTTTTTTACACCTAAAGAAATTAACTAGTGCCAGTTACCGTTCGAGGCGCTCCGACATCAGGTATGTCTGGTTGGCATCCATAATGAAGGTAAGCTGACTGATGAAGTCCTCAGGCTGGATGAGACCCTCCAGGCGGCCCACGACCGTCATCTTTCGGTCCTTCAGCATGATCATGGCCAGGAATGGATAAGTGTTCTCCCGTAATGCTTGGGAAACTGAACAAGCACGAATAAGAACAAAAACAATTGAGAAGAAGCTGAGAAGAACGTCATTGTTGAGGAACCAATCAGTTTACCTCTGTAGCCTTCAGGCTTGCTTGTTGAACAGGCCCAGAAAAGCATTCGGGTATTGATGAAACCTACCACCTCCTCTGTACATAATGTGGACCTACAGAGAGAGAATGGAGTCAAAAATGAGTACAATAGACTCTGGGATGAGAAGTTTTTACTTTATGGTGTGGAATAAGATTGTATGGCCCTTCTTTACTGCATTTTCCCCGACATACCGTATCAACAACAAATGATTTTACATGCCCTTAAATTCAAACCTTTCTTTGTTTGTGCCTTTGGAGAGTTTGTCTCCTGTCCGCTATTAGTCGAAGTCATAAAATGCTGGTTTGCTTTTGGTCGGCATGACAGCATATTGTCAATACAAAAAGGCTATTGGCTGAACTTCATAATCCTACCCTTGTTATTCAGGAAATACGAAGAGGGCACATAAATCAAATTAAAAATAAGGAGACAATTAAGGCAAAAAAATCTTCAAAGAGCATGACAATCTTCGAGGGTGGAAAGCTGTGTCTCCCCTTACTGCATCCACCTGCTACTCCTATCGAGCAGCTCAAGTCACATCACACCAAAGGTAAATAAAATGCATTTGTTCTTTTATGTGTATTTGTTCATAATGTTATTTAATCGTATGCAGATATATTACGTAATAGTACTTACTTTGCACTTTTTTGTTAATTCAATGTTTTTACTTGGGGTTTGGAAAATATTAGCTTATTACCATAGGTTTCTATCCATACAAAATTTTAACTTTTTTTCCACCTCAGAATTGCCTAGTGTTGTTTCCCCGGGGGTCTACTGTATACCTTCTAACACTATTAAATGGATTATTAACAGACATAAAAATCAAGCTACAGACCGGCAAAACTCATCAGTGTCTTGATGGTCGTCTCCATGAAGGTACACTAAAAGGTAGCGCAGCTCTCGTTTGGCATCGTTTAATGCCTGTTGAGAGAAATTGTAATCAAACGAAGTTACCGCTGACGTCTTAAATCAATCAAAGGAATCTCTTGCTCACCTGGCTGTAGGCTCCCTGGTAAAAAACTGGATGTGAGCGACCGTACTTCTCCTCAAAACAACGAATAAACGAAACCACGTCCCCGACGGGGTCCGTTACACGCCCTCGGGGGTCCGGCCTCACGAAGCGCAGGGCAAACCTACAGGAAAAAAGATACGTGTTTAAGTCAGACTTCTATGATGTTTATTCTTTTTTTTCTTACCTAAATATGTCCAGAAGTGTGTAATAGGTAAATCTGAAAGGTAGCATTATCAAGTAATAACTCCATCCTAGCAAACCCTGGAACACAAAAGCAGGTGACAAACATTTAAGATACCTTTTGATAACAAAAATCGGATCTAAATTGTTGATGACATACTCTGGGTTGTGGCCTGGACACGATATAACTATATACTCTGTGGTCTGTTGTGTTGACTTGTAACGGTCGAGGAGGCGGGGGGGTGAACACACTGGGAACTCCTTCCTCCTCATTGAGTCGGTCTTGTACTGCCGCCTAAAAAGAAAACCGGGAAAAACATTCATTTAAATGCAAAGTGGTCTACCTTTTAAGATGATGTTGTGATGACATCACGTCTAAAGTGATGAGAACCATGTGCAGCTGGCTTTACTTGGGGGTGAGTTTTTGAACGATACATATGCTGATTATTTACTTAACACACAAAAAGGAAGGGGACGGAGGTCGAAATGTACTTTTTACCAACAAGATATTTTTTAAAAAAGTTCATTTGTCCTTCTGCTTTCAAGATTTTTGGCTAATCTTTACATGCTAACAGTACAGGATTAACTTACAACAGTTGAGCAATTTTGATTTGTTCCATACTATGTGTGAAACTTTCAATTCGTTCGTCCCTAGAGCCGATTGGCTAGCGCTAAGCTATGTAATGTGTAGTTTACTGACTGAGTTTACTTTGGCGAGATTGCAAGTGACTCATTTGTTGCAGTAGTACTGCACCACCATGCTAAATCCTCACTTGCCTCCTACTCCCATTCCCATGTCACGTTCAAAGTTAATGAATGAATGACTGAAAACTATTTCGAACATTATAAAGTAAAAACAGTACAAAAACAATGACTCAACAAAAATAATGTTAACATGTTCGAAAAGGGGTAGTAAGAGGCAGACGCTTATTTTTCCTACCCTTTCATCTTCTCTATTAATTACATTCTAGAGATAGCTTCTCTTTTGTGTCTAATACAACAAAATCTCACAGATATACATATTACATAGGTAGGATATCAATAATTATAATAATAACGATAGTCACATATTTTATACACTAATCATCGTAGTACCCATCTATTAACGTTATAATGCTACTTGTCACTAAATATCATTGTGACACCAATGATAATAACAAAAACAGCAATAATAACAGTTATGATATAATAATAACAATAACAACAAGGTTAACTACAGTTGTAAACGCAGTATTTCCAATTTTTAGTATCACTAGTACACCATTTTCTTAATCTCTGTATTCTGCTGGTAATGTTTTTTGTATTTATATTTGAACAAGTGAATAGTTGGACATTGTTTGATCTCGTCTTGTAAATTGTTCCAAAGTCTGACTCCACACACAGACACACACATACTTTTCCTGGTGGTTCTCACCTTTGGGATTTTGAATTTACTACAGCCCTTTAAGTTATAACGTACCTCTTTCGGAGTGAGTAATTTATGTATGTTTTCTGGCACTGTGTTTTTGTTGACCTTAAATAGCAGTTGTGAAGTGAACAATTTTACTAAATCATCCAATTTTAATAATTTGGACTGCAGGAATACAATATGAGTATGATCCCGATATCCTACCCTGTGTATGGTTCTAATTGCACGTTTTTGGAGGATGAAAAGGGGCTTTTGACAGTTAAAATTTGTATTTAAAAAGAAGGAGAGCAGCAGCTACAAGCTGTTTATTATTCATTATAACCAGCCACTTACTATAAGTACAATTAAATTGTTATTTCCCTCACCTTTTGTATCACCTTGTTAGAATTTTCAAATACATAAGTGTCCTTTTTGTTATTGTTTTATTCAAATGTATTAAATTAAACACTTAACATTAGCATGTAGTAAAATGCCCTTCAGTAATTTGTCATTCTGTATTGTACCTTTTTTGCAAATAATTGGAATATAGTATTTAAGTTATTATTCAATGTATTCATGTAGTTGTGTTTAATTTTTGGTTCCCATCAAAGCGTTTCACATTTTGCGTTTTCAGTTTTGTCCCGATTTATCATCTTGGTGCATCTCTAAAATGTACAAAGTTAATTAAAAGAACACACACAATTGGACGATTGACTGATATCATCAACGCAATGTTTCGTGCTGACATCCAAGTGTATTGTTTTGCAGCTTACCTCAATATTCCAGTTATGTTGCTCTAAAGTCCTCCGACATTGATCGATTGAGTCCAACCCGGTGAGGTCCTATCACAAACACAATGCATGAAAACAGAGAGAGAAAAATATGAAAAATTGGTTTTAAAAACCACAACATACATTTGTGCTAGCTGAGGAACTGCTAGTCTGTAATTTCAATTCTGTAATTGCCAGTGTACCAGTAGGAATCAAATGGTGGATTGCAATGGTTCATTTTAAACGTAATAAAATAAAAATACAGAGACACGACATAAATATATAAGTGACAGGTTAGGGATTATTATTTAGATCATTCCAATTGATCGAAACAAGGAGTGGGCGATGTAGTGACACCAAAGCCTGCATCTATGAAAACCAAATCCAAACGAATGTTTAGTCAACTCAACAATATTACAATTACAGCTCTGGCGAGGACACAATCAAAAGTATGTGATTCGAATCCATTTAAACCAATTTAAAGTCCGCAAACTTATAAAATATGCAAGCTAATGCTAGCTTGAGCTTGAACGTTAGCACTGAAGTTGACCAACATCGAAGTTGAAGAGGGAGGAGGAAAAAAGACGAACACTTGATAATTAAGCAGAACAGTGCCATTAAGTGGCTAATGTGGAGTTTCTATAATAGGATGCCGCATTATGAACGAGTTTGGGTCGTGTATTGGGGATGTTTTACCTGAAATTGGAGGAGTTTTTCGGTCTGCGCCTGCGATAATTCTGGCTCCTCAGGCGCCGCCATCTTAGCTCGCCAATCACCTAAGCGAGGATCAGCGCGACGTCAAAGCAACAATTTCCTGCACGCTACTGACACCTAGCGGCTCGGATGATGTTGCCCCCAAACGCAAAACGATTTAACTTTAAAAATCTATACTTTTTTCTTCTTTAAATTGATTAATTTTAAACCAGAAACTGCCGGGGTAATTCTGAGGAACCACAGTGGAGAGCAAACTGACATAGAGTATCACAGTTTGGTATGTTGGGTGCACGGCAGCAGACAGAGGAACCTTAAAGTCATCAACACATCCTAAAAAAATATCCGTTGTTCTTTGCCTGGTCTGGAGCTAATTAAGGACGCTTCTCACTTGGACACTATAGAGCCCCTAAAACAAAGACTAACAGGCTTAAAGACAGATCATTCCCGACCTAAGCAAGCACACAAATATTATTTTTGTCTCTATTCAAGTATTTTATAAAGTTTTTATAAAATGCCAAGGCTAACTCTTAAGATTACACTAAATGTCTAGATAAAGTAATCCTGATTATTTAATGAATTTTGCCTTTCTATATAGTGTATATTTTTCCCAAATCATCTCACAAATTTGTTTGAAGTCCGTCCCAGGGGTGCTGGAGCCCACCCCAGCTATCCTCGGGCAGTGGGCAGGGGACACCCTGAACTGGTTTCACACCCAGGGACAATTCGGACCGGCCAATTAACCTGACATGCATGTTTTTGGAATGTGGGAGGAAACCGGAGGAAACCCACACAACCTCTCGGAGAACGTGCAAACTCCGCACAGGAAGGCTGGTAGCTGGATTTGATCCCATGACCTCAGAACTCTACCACGGACGTGTCAACCACTTAGCCTCTGTTCCGCCCAAATCAAACTATACTATGAAAATGTCACAAGTCAAATTTCTTATAAGTATTTATTCTATTTTATTTTAGTTATTCAACACCTGCTATTAGATAACAGGTTTTCCTTTGTTATTTACTCTACATATTGTGTTTTTTTGAATTGGATCCCAAAAATTGAATGAATAATGCAACCCACTTACTTTACTCTTTCAAAATATTATTATATATTAATAATATTTAATCTTGCACATGATCAAATGCATTTTTAAATTTGCAATTGATTGGACAACACATGTGAAGATAAGCTGTCTGGGGCTTAACTAGAATTTTATTGATACTAAAATAAATTACATGAATTTTTAGTTGACCTTTTTATTTTCTGAACTTTATTCATCATATCTAAATAATTAAATCCAACAAAAAATAGAGGTGATTTGGAAATTTCAAGTCAAGTAATGTTTATTTGTACAGCCCTGAATCGCTGAAGTCTCAAAGGGCTGCACATGCTCGATGTCACTTAATTTCTTGCATCTTAACCCTGAAAAACTGAAATGTTTATTATTAGCAACAACGCTAGTGTTTGTGTATACACTAGTGTCATTTATCGTTCACATGATTTGGCATGTTAATATTGCACTAGATAGTGTAGTTTTAATGTCAATTAAGTGTTGAGTAACACTTAAAATTAATGCTAATCAGGTTCAAGGGTCCACACCGATGTTTTCTTTTTAATAGGTTTCAAAGAATTTCTTTGAATTTTCCATTGAGCTGTGTAAATTAACAGCATATCAGTGTAAAGAATAAATATGTTACTTAAGGCAAGTACCCTCAGATCATCTTCCTTCCTCCATCCCACGATACAGCCTGCTCACCGCAGCTCCATCGCGAGCAGAGCTTTCAGCCGCTCTGCCCCCCAGTTCTGGAACTTATTGCCACCTCCTAAATTCTGCAACCCTGTCCTCCTTCAAATCCGGACTCAAAACTCGCCTCTTCAGAGCTGCCTTTTCTTGACCATCTGCCTATTTATTACTTGTTTGTTTTACTCTTCCTTTATTGTTGTGTACTACTTCTATGTACAGCGACCTTGGGTGTCCTGAAAGGCGCTTCGAAATACAATGTATTATTATTATTATTATTATAAGTAAATTTGACTTCTGGATGTTATACAAGATGGACAAATGTTAGGCTACATCAGAGTTTTCATCTTATATATCATTCATTCATTAGCCGTACCGCTTATCCTCATTGGGGTCGCGGGGGGGCTGGAGCCCATCCCAGCCATCTCCAGGCAGTGGGCAGGGGACACCCTGAATTGGTTGCCAGCCAATCGCAGGGCACACAGGGACAGACAACTCATTCGCTCATTCACACCTAGGGACAATTTGGACGGGCCAATTCACCTGAAATGCATGTTTTTGGAATGTGGGAGGAAACCGGAGTGCCCGGAGGAAACCCACGCAAGCACGGGGAGAACATACAAACTCCACACAGGAAGTCCGGAGCTGGATTTGAACCCACTACAGGTTCCCATGACATGAACTTATATATCATCTTATCATCTTATATAATTCCAAGCAATTTTGCCAATATGCCTACTATCTTGTACAACCTATCAAATTGATTATTGCCCTACAAGTCAGCCTAATTTCTTTAACTAATAACATATAAAAATATAGTACTTTAGGTTGTGCATATGTAAGGTATTAAGAAATAGTCTGATAATGTAGATACTTCTTTTGTTTTCCCTAGCAGACATTGTATCAAGAAAGTAACACAAATAACAAAATTCACAATAAAGCTCAGAGTAAAATTGAATGTCCAGATTTATTGTTGTGACCCGTTATTTTTTCCCCTCCACCATAATGATGTGATAACCAAATTTGGTTTTGACAGGGGGGTCGGTGTAAACTGGCTTGTCCATGGAAGAAATGGCCAAGTTGAAAGCAGCCTCTTGGAAAGGTCCAACCATGGATCCTCGCGTCATCCAACCCAGATCGCCCTGTCCAAAACACAAGACATTGGCCAACATATTTTTCATAAGCGCTTTAATATTATTACTAAGAGTGTAACAAATTTTGGGCAGAGAAAATGTTTCAGCTGAAAATGAGCAAAAGTGCAATTTTGATTTTAGGCAAAATAAAAAGAAAAAAGAAAAAAAAAGGCTACTAAAAGACGGTATGATGACATCACGTCTAAAGTGAGGCGAGATGTATGAAGCTGGCTTTCACTCAGAGGCGAATTTGTGGATAAGGCGGCTGTTTATTTGTTATGAAGAAGAGATAGAGGTCAAAAATTGAGCTTAATCAAGCTTATTCGATTCCCAAACATTTTCTACAAAGTTCGTGTGTCCTCCTGCTTCTACATTTTTGTTAGCCGCTAGTCAGACTTTGGCTCATGTCTACGTTCTATTACTTCAGGGCTAACGATCTACAGTTTGGCAGTTTTAGTTCGTGAACATGAATTTTGTGCTTGACATTGGAATTCTGTTAGTCCCTCAAGTTAATTAGCTGGCGCTAAGCCGTGAGCGAAAGCGATTCAATTTAGTAATATTACTTCATTACGGCATATATGCAAATGTGACTCGTTTGTAGCATTGGACATTGCCTAATACTGCACCATCATCAGTTCCCTTTTCCTACAATTTTATTGTCTGTATTCACTGTCCCGTCCATTAAAAGCTAAAGTGCCCCAAAAAATTGTACGTAAATAAAAAGAGAGCGAATGTGCAGTTAAACAGCTAAATGCTATTCATTGTTTAACTAAACCAGTCACTTTACTGCACTTTGCTGCTTTTTAATGCACTTAAATGTCAAGTAATGTTTATTTGTGACGCACTTAATTATAAGGAGTCTTAAAGGCCTGCACAGACTATTGCAAACTACAGACTGATCTTACACCTGAGTAGATGTTTTTTTTTTTTGCCAACAAAGTTGGACCTCTCCACACGCTGAACCTGCTCAGTTCCACATGCAGGTCTTAGGCACTTACTTTTATTTAATAATCTAACAATCTAATTTGAAATCAGCAGCTAGTAATAGTAACTTATTCAATATTTTATATCGTGCTTTTCAATCAAGTCACTGCAAAATAAACGCTTTATTTTATTGTATGTCATTTATTTCCATGCTGTTTAGGACAAAGTTTAAGTATTTTTTGTGTGGGCCCCGAAATTTTGTTTTGCTGCATCCCTCCACATTATCTTTCTTTAAATAAGCATTTAAACAATGGTAACCGTGAAACAATATCAAATAGCACAACATAACAACAAAAAATACCATATATGATGAAAATGTGATTGCTTTTGAAAAAAGACTTCAATAAATCATCTTACTCCTTGTCTCGCTTTGTCCTCACTGTACTGAGATGCAACTTCGCTGAAACGGACACCCGCTTTTAACTTCTCCATTGCCTCCATGCATTTGCCATGTTTTTCGCAGAGGATATGGCGAACCTGGAGAAAAGGTATACACATAAAGTTTGGATTAAGTCTACACAAACTAACTTGCATAAAATATAAATAGAAATAAGATATCTGACCTTAACTGCAGTGCCTCCTTTTGGTGTTTTATCCTTCTTGTCAGTGTCTGCACTACCCGATGCACCTCCTCCTAAGTGGAAATTCCAGAAATTAGGATGATTTACATATATATAAGAACATATGCGTGATAATAACAACCATTAGGCATTGCATGCATTACATACAACATCATGCATGCATTAGGCATGCAAGTGCAGTAGCAAGCCAACGAGTCTTGACATAAGACAATCAAACAAGTTTTCAGCAAAAACTCAAAATAAAACAGTACAAACCCTTAGCAGCCTTGCCACCCTTTCCTTTTGGTGGCATTTTTCAAATAAATCTTTGCTGAACGTTTAAAAAAGAGGAGATGTGAGAAGTTTAGCATACAATCATGCTTCTGTTTTGATGGACATGCGCAGTAGACGAAGGCACGAGTCTTCTTCTACGACAAAAAGTCGAAACAACGTAGCCCGGTCGTGTTTATTTCGCCATCTAGCGTACAATGTGCGAGTGATTTTTTTTCCGATGGTTTCTCCGTTTAATAATCCTCAAAAATACAACTTGCAATCTAACTAAAAATGTAGGCACTCATTCATATTTTAAACATATATTTCTGATAGTGTTCCACTACTTCATTATTTTCGTGACTGTTTTTTGTTCGCATTAGACAGCATTTTCGTCTGGTGGTCAAATATTACACACTAGGGCATTAATAATGCGTTACAAAAACACATTAAACACTTCCAAACAAAATTTCCACCGCAATGTTGCGTAATCATTATAACCAAACTGTACAAACAACCCAAATGACGAGGAAATATTAATGAACACACACACTACACCATAAATACACCCAAATGTTTACAAATATGATTAGTTTTAATGACCTTCTTGTTGTCGTTTTTTTAACTGTTGTTTAATACATTTATTTTATTTATTTTATGGTGTATCTATCCATCCATTATCTGCACCACTTAGCCTCAGTAGGGTCACGGGGTGCTGGAGCCCATCCAAGCTATCTTTGGGCAGTGAGCAGGGGACACCCTGAACTGGTTGCCAGTCACAAGGCACACAGGGACAGACAATTAGCTTGCTCATTCACACCTAGGGACAACTTGGACTGGCCAATTAACCTGATATATATGTTTTTGGAGGAAACCCACACAAGCACGGGAAGAACATGGAAACTTCACACGGGGAGGCTGCGGTAGATGGACTTGAACCCTGAACTTCTGCACCATGGGGCTGTGCGCTTAACATCCACCACCAAGCCACACTCCATGGTTTATATTTTATGTTATTATTCTGATCTGTACTCTGATTTTTTTTACATATGTATTTATTTTGTGCTTTTATTTTATTCTTTTATTGTTTATTTTATCCATCATAGGGTTTCGTCATGAGGCCGGACACGTCCGAGCTTTTTCTTTTGGTCTTTTTGTGCATTTATGTCTATTGTTGAATTTGTTCTATTCATCCATCCATTGTGTGCACCGCTTAGCCTCAGTTGGGTCACAGGGGTGCTAGAGCCCATCACAGCTGTCCTCAGGCAGTGGGCAGGGGACACCCTGAAATGGTTGCCAGCCAGTCGCAGAGACAAACAACTCACTCGCTCGCTCATTCACACCTAAGGACAATTTGGACTGGCCAATTAACCTAACATGGATGTTTTTGGAATGTGGGAGAAAACCAGAGTGCCCGGAGGAAACCCACGCAAGCACGGGGAGACGGGGAGAATATGCAAACTCCACACAGGAAGGTTCAATCTCATGACCTCAGAACTGTGCTGCACACGTGCTAACCGCTGTGCTGCCCTTGTTCTATTCATTTTTATTTTATTTGTATTATAAGGACATTGTTATCAGTCCGATAACAAAAAAAAACACAAAATAAAGTTTAAATTCATATCTCAATTTAAGTCATGTTTATTTGTATACAGTATTTATTTGAATTTATTTTATTTCATATATTTATCTCATAAATCTCTATGAACATCTCAGCTTTTTCTTAGGGTATTTTTGTGCATTTATTTTTATCGTTTAATTTATTTTATTTATTTCGTTTATTTTATTTATATTGTTATTGTCATTGTTATTGGTCCGATAATAATTTATGCACATTTTTTATTAATTGATGTGATAGTCTGTGGTCTGTGCAAGCCCTTTGAGACTTCTTGTGATTAACAGGCTATACAAATAAACATGACTTAAATTAACTTGATTTGAGAAATGATATATCATGTATTAGGTAAAAAAATATTCCCATTCTAATAAAATATTATCGTAATTATCACAGTATATTGAATAAGGCGTATACAACTTGTTCCATCTTTATCAGAAGTGACAATTTTTACTCTTGCTTTCAAGTGAAGATTCATCTGATTAGATATCATGTAAAGCCTAAAGCCACATTGTATATTATTTAGCACCTTCAGGGGTAAAAAAAAAAAAACCCCACACACATTCATTAGAATTTTTTTTATTAAATTGAGTAATAAGGAAAATTACATGAACTAACATATTTAATCGTCTATTATCTTAAATACTTGTAGGTCAAGAAATGTGTATTTATTTTACACAACATAACATCTCTGAGGCTGCGAGGCGGCTGGGTGGTTTCGCGCGCAGCCTTAAAGTGCGGAGGTTCAGGGTTCAAGTTCAGCTACAGCAGCTTTGCCGTGTGGAGTTTGCATAATCTCCCCATGCCTGCGTGCGTTTCCTCCAGGCACTCCGGTTTCCTCCCACATTCCCGAACACCTGCATGTTAGGTTAATTGGCCGGTCCAAATTGTCCTTAGGTGTGAATGAGCGAGTGAGTTGTCTGTCTCTGTGTGCCCTGCGATTGGCTAGCAACCAGTTCAGGGTGTCCCCGAAGATGGCTGTGATGGGCTCCAGCACCCTCGTGACCCTACTGATGGATAACATCTCTGGTTGATCAATTATAGCCAGCAAATAGAGCTACAGTTTGTGCTTTGATGCCTGAATTTGGTGAGGTGTAGCGGACATATTTAAAATGACAGGTTATTGTAAAACGCCATGCTCATTTTTCTCTCGTGCTGCTCTTAGCATTGTCTCGCGGGCCACATAAAACAATGAATGGGCCATGTTTGGCCCATGGGCCATGAGTTTGACATTGGTGGGCTTTGCAGTGTTTCTCAACTAGTGGATCGCGACCCAATAGTGGAATGGTGGATCTTCACTTCAGCAAAATAATGCTAAGTAGAAAAAAAGTACACTCCTTAAAAGTAGATGGCGATAATGCCCTTAAAATGTGAGTTGATACCTGCCATTTCACACCACAAAAACAGATGTTGACCAATCTTTTTCTTCAAGAAATTTAAGAAGTGATTGTTTTTTTATTTGGATCGTGTATTGTAATTAAGGTGGTCCTCCAGTCAGACCAGTTGAGAAACATTGTCCAAGAAAATGCTTCGGGTTGACTTCTGCTTTAAACATTTTTGGATTTAATACAATTTATAATTATGTACTAAATACTATATTCCACTAAGATGCAAGAGTCAGTTCATGTTCATATTCAAAATTCAAGTAAGATCCCATTTTGTTGGAATTATCCAGGAACAAAACACAAAGGAACCTCCTCTGTTTACACATAGTATCTGGTCTCCACGGCAACCACCACACAAAAGACTCCCCTGACAGTCTCGCGCGAATCAGATCGGCGCCAGACGGCTCCGACCGGGGCCTCGTACAAATGGACAAGTACGAGAAGGTGATGTCTCTAGGCCGGGGCGCATCGGGACAAGTCTTCTTAATGAGGCACACGGAGTCGGATACCTTGCACGCCGTGAAGAGGATCAAACTGGGGAGCTCCCGAACTCGTAAGGCCGTCCTCCAAGAGGCGGAGATCATCCGGAAACTCAAACAGCCTCATATCGTTAACTGCAGCGAGGTCTTCCTCAGCCCCGAAGACGATTGCATCCACATCGTCATGGACTATTGCGAAGGAGGGACATTGGACGACAGGGTCAAGGAAAGACAACCCAGTGACTATTTTGCAGAGAGGACGGTCGTGCGATGGTTCGCACAGGTGGCTTTAGCCGTGAGTTACATCCACCAGGTGAAAATTCTCCACCGGGATGTCAAAACCTCAAATGTTTTGCTAACCAAACAAGGTATGGTGAAGTTAGGCGATTTCGGGGTGTCTCGGGTGATGACCAACACAGCGGACATGGCGTCCACATGTGTGGGAACCCCTTGCTACTTGAGCCCCGAATTGTGCCAGGATGTTCCTTACAGTTCAGAGTGCGACGTCTGGGCTCTCGGTTGCCTTTTATACGAGCTCTGCGCTCTCACGCCTCCCTTCGCCGCCTCCAATCTCCTCGGACTTTTGTGTAAAATCACCAAGGCGGAGTACGAACCCGTCCCTGACCTCTACTCGGAGAACGTGACTACTTTAATCGGGAGCATGTTGAACGTCGAACCGCGAAATAGACTGAGCGCGGCCAATATCGTTAAAAGTGAATTTGTGCAAGATCACTTGCAGGCGGTGGGATGTGAGGAGGCCCAGGAAGAGGAGCACGGTGCAGAGGAGGAGGAGGGTGAATGCGCCGGTGGACAGAATCTTTACCCAGATGACTTCGATGAGGACGATGGGGGGAGTTCTTCTTCTTTGGGGGAGCAAAGCCAGCATTCGTTTTTGTCAACGAGTGGACTTTCTGCCGAACTTCTTGGTAATTCATACAAACGTCACATCAAAAATTATTTGCACTGCAAAAATATACATTTTTACCCCAATGGCAGAAAAATGTGCTTATTTCAAATACATTATTTTTTATTTTAATAATATACAAAGAAGTATAGTCATCCCCAGAAATAATGGAGTTTTACTACTTTGCACATTTTCATAGTGTTCTGCATTCTGCAGTAGATATTTGTTGAAAAATACATTAATAAAAACATTTACACAGCATTTTCTATTTGTTTAACAAAGCTTGAGCTTGTAAAGAAAATATTTCTCCTTTTGGTTTCAGGGTAGAATGTTTAATAATCGTAAAAAAAAAAAAAAAAACTGTCGGAACCAGAACAGAAATAGGACCTAATTGTGTTATGTTTCTCACAAGTTTTATTGGAGGAAAGAGAAAGGGCTGGGCGCACGATCCGGTGTTCGCTGGGCGCGAAAGGCAAGTTGCTGTTGTACTCGGATGGTGCTCCAAACACGGAAGTGGATCTTCTGTAGGGAGCGATGGCGGTGTCAGGGACAGAAAAAAACGGGTCGGTAGTCGGGACTAGGAGAGCAAGGCGTGGTCAGGGTCGGAAGCGAGCCGTAAGCCAGAACGGGACAGTGGTAAAGTAGGGGGAAAAAAGAGGTCGTAAGCCGAGACGGGAGAGCAGACGTGGTCAGGATCAAAACAGGTCGAAGCCGGAAACAGACGGGAGCAAAAAAACGGGACAGGTGGGAGTCAGGGTTGAAAAAGGCTTGCCTAGTGTTCACTGAGGTTCGCAGACGGACTGACAACAGGGGATTGACCGGACTGGGTTCTAGTACTGACAGGGAGCCAATCAGAACCCGCGGTGGTTGGCACCAAATGAGCGGGCTCAGCTGAGTCACATCAGTAATCATGACCAAAAATAAGTCTTCTACTTCACAGATTTCTTCTTCTTTTTGGAATGTAACTCCCGAGATAAACAAGTGGTTAAAGTATACTGGCAGGAAACATAAAAAGTATATATTTTAAGTTTTTTTTTCTAGTATAGAAAGGGAAGAACAGTGCAATCAGCAAAATAATGTGCTATGTGCGAGATAAAATAATATTGACTGGTTTTCTTGTTCTGTTTAAGAAACTAAATAAAATATCATAGAATAAGAAAAAATGAGCAGCATGTTTTTGCCTGTCGGGTAAGAATTTATTTTTTGCAGTGTATATTAACTTTGTTACTCTCCGCTGCGATCTCCTGGCTTAAAGTTATGTTCACATTCATTATGCGCATGCAAGTGCATGCATTTCTTAGATGCACTCGAAAAAGTTTTTTAAAATCTTTTATGGGGTTTGTGTTGGTGTTTGGACTGTACTTGAAACCAGATTTTTTTTTAACTTTTACCTTTTTCACCTTACACTAACAAAAAACTGGAATGACAAGCATAAAGTCAAGCTCTAACCAAACCCCTCCCCACCATCCCTCTGTTCCTTCTGTTTAATGTGTTAAGCATCCTGAAAGGCGTTGCTAAAAGTTAGATAAAAGCAGATTTTTTTAAATGGGGGAAAATTATAAATATAAAGACTCTCTGAACTCAGTTTGGCGTTGTTGACACATACTTAATCAAGAGAAAAAACATTCTATTTAAACCTTTTTAACTTTAAAGGTTCTATGTTTACACAAGCACAACATCCAACATTAAAAGTCAATTTTTAGGGCTTAAAATAAGCAAAAACACTTGTTGGCATCAATTAATCCATGTCCATTATCACTTTTACCTATTTCAATGCTTATTTAACAAATAAAGACTTCAAAATAAAATATATCAGAAAGTTAAACAATATTAGAAGACAAATAAAAGTAACATTTGAGTGACAGTGTAAAATAATACTTCACAATATACAAACATGTTTTGTTCTTATTATATGTTATAAACATAAAATGTTTACATTTGTCTTTTACTGCGACGAGTTGACCATAGTTGTCCACAGGAAATCACAATGCTGAAGGGTTTTTATGGTGCATTCGAAGACAATCGAAAGTCAGATTTTTCAGGTTTTGACCCAAGAACGGGCATAGAGAGACAAAATACCTGTACAACAAAAGGCAGTTATATTACTGAGAAGATTTTGTCGTACATCAGTTGACAATAGAAACTGTGGAAAATAAGCTGTGTATGATTTTTTTTTCTAAGTTTAGTTAGGCAATTTATTTTTCCGTATACACTACTACATTATTCTACCAACTTGACATCGCTTTACGTCACCAAACCTAATTTGGATTGACGCTATTAAACACTACAATGTATTTTTATC
Organism: Urocampus carinirostris; assembly: GCF_059441175.1. Taxonomy (NCBI): domain Eukaryota; kingdom Metazoa; phylum Chordata; class Actinopteri; order Syngnathiformes; family Syngnathidae; genus Urocampus; species Urocampus carinirostris. Next base: position 31,186,499 of record NC_142357.1, read on the forward strand.
AGCGTTTTTTGTTGTTGTTGTTGTTTACATTTCCTCTTTTGCGTAGAGGTTAGAATTGGAACAATCTCAGTGGGATTTAGTCTGAATTGCTTCTCTAAAATGCAGCGTCTTCATGACCAAATATAGGAAAAAAAAGTGAGCTGTGATTGGTTAACCAAGCCTTTTGGTACCTTGACGTCACTTTGACAAAATGTCCGCCCTGATAAAATATGGAATCATAAATAAATGCAATTAAATTAAAAGAAATTTAAGAAGTATAATATTGTAATATAAATATTACAATTACTGTAACTTCAAACAAAAAGATATTATAGCTACAGTAAATCGCTTAACTTTTCTCTTGCAGGGGAAACCAAGTCACACTCGTCCAGAGGGGAAATTCATAAGTGTCTCAACCGAAACAAGAGTCACGCGTTTTGTCTTGCATTCAACCTCAACCTTAAAGTAATCCTGCCAAATATGGCAACAAATATGGTGTTTTGAATTGATATTTGTGAAAAACTATCAATCCCTCAAAACGACACCCCTGTCACTGTAACAAGAATATTCCCCGCTGCCTCGTTACATGTGACGTCATACGATGTCATACTACATTATTTACTTATAAAGTATATTATTGTTTGATTATTATTAAGTTAAATTTACATTTGAATTATTTATGGAGATTTTTTAAAAAATATTTTGTATTTATATTTTTGTAATAATAGTAATAATAATTGGAGGGGGTGGGGGGATGCTGTGAGTTGTGCTACAAATTAATAAACTAATCCCTGTTTTCTTACAAGATATTTCACAGTGTTGCCAAGATGTTGGTGACCAAGTGGAATATCCGGACGATTTTGAAGAAGAAGAGGAAAAAGATGATTACGTGCAAGCAGCCGATTTACTACACACTTCCGATCTTGACCGGGACGATTCCTTGGACGAGTTCCAATTCTGTGATGATGGCGGAATGCCCGTCACGCTCAAAGCAATGAAGGAGAAGGGCTAAAAATAAATAATACATAAGGAACATTTGGACTGCGTGTGATGTTTGGAGAGATTAGAGAAAAAAAAACATCTCCGCCATAAAAAGGCCATTTCAGGTCACACGTGTTCATGAGTAAGCGTGTGGCTGCATTGATGGTGTTTCACCACTAGGGGTAGACAAACTCCCCTGAATTTACAGTACTGTATGTGCAAGTCTGGTCAGCATAGTTACAAGACACATTGTGATGACGAGTTCGTCTTCTTGACTACATTTTTCACAATGCAACGAGGAAAGGAAATTTTGAGGACTGTGAAATGCGATATGTTCGTTACAAATTGCCATCAACATCAATTGAATGTTAAAATGAGGAATTTTCAACTTCTATGCAAAATGAATGTACTTTTTGTTCTCCTGTCAATGGGCTTCCATGTAAAACAAACAAGCGAAGAAAATGCCATCTGTGCCGTTTTTTCCAAAGGGCTAAAGTTTGAATATGCAATCTTTATTTAGAACATTTTCACTGTTATGAGAATATTTCTCAATTCCTAATTTATTCATTTTTATTGCTATGGATTTCTTTTAAGTATAGAGTTCATTCACATGAAATAGTTCATGTTTTCTATATTAAATGCAGCTGTTGAATTGTTTTAAGTGACCTTTTTAACAATTGATTAATATGATGATTAATTTGTCAAAAAATCATATTGTCATGGTTGCCATGGCGCCCAATTGGCCCCGCCCGTGTGGCGCCAGCCGCGGCTCGTTGACAGATTGGCTTTCCGTCTGTTTAAGCTCAGTGCTCTCACTCTTTCTTTGTCAGTCTGTCAACGAACCTCTGCCAGCCAAGACGCGGGTTTCGACTCGGTCCTGTTTCCTGTTGGTATTTCCTGTCCGGTATTGTTTCCGTTTATTTTGTCTTGTTTACTATCGGTTTTCAGTTTCGTTCCCGTCTAGTTTGTCCTGTTTAATTTCGATATCCTGTTTTGATATCAATCTTGTCTGTCCCGTTGTTTAATATCGGTTTCCAGTTTCGTTCCCGTCTAGTTTGTCCTGTTTAATTTCGATATCCTGTTTTGATATCAATCCTGTTTGTCCCGTTGTTTAATATCGGTTTCCAGTTTCTTTCCGGTCTAGATTGTCCTGTTTAATTTCGATATCCTGTTTTGATATCAATCCTGTCTGTCCCGTCCTGTCCGGTATCGACCCCATGTGTCCGATATCTGCTCGGGCAATTGGTATCGATCTCATCGGCCCCTGGCTTTCTATCATTCCTCACCAGACTGGTGACTAACGTGTATGACTCCCCATTTCCCGTAAAATAAAAGGCTTGTGTGAGAAACGTCACGCATCTGGGTCCTGTTCCGGTTCTTTACACATATTCACTCATGCCCACAGCAGCGTAATGGATGGCCTCAAGGGACTTGATATAACTTAATTGTAAGTATATTTAATGGAATAGTATGTAAAGAATGTTAACTTTTCCGTAATATCTTAAATAACTGAATTTATTGCTTATTTAAGTATCAAACACTACAGTTTTAAAAAAAAAACATACAAAATGTTAAATACTAAATATAGTAAAATCGTTTTGAAGTTTTTGAGGATACTTTATTTCTCAATTCATTGGCATTGATATGTAAACACTACTGTGTAGAAGTGCTGAGCTGTCACTTCCTAGGTATTGAAGTCAAAAGGGAATGCTGTTTTTGGGCAAAACACTCTTTAGATCCATATATGTTTTCAAGATCAGACATTTTAAGTTCCTGCAGGCCTAATAAAATGATGTGAATTAGTTAATCACCTTTGAACTTCTCTGTTTGAAAAATACTTCACTTGAAATAGAGTGCAGAATACACAAAAATATAATAATCAGTGCTTTCCAAATACTTTTTCTTATTGTGTTTATTAACTCAAAGACTTCTATGGAATAATATTTTCCAATAAAAAGCTGAAATTGGTATCATTTGTTGAAATACAATTTCCTAAATTCAATCTGTAGCCCAAATTAGTTATTAATTTATTTTGGGGATGGATAAAATACTCTCATAGACCCTCTTAGGGAGCGGAAGCAAAGGGCAGAAACACAGAATGGTACCGAGGTCTTTAATTCAGGCAGGGTTCGATACACATGAAGTCAGAGAGGCGAGGGAACAATCGTGGTCTGAGATGCAGGCAAGCTGTCGATGTTCCAGTAAACCCAAACAGCGAAGGTGACGGTCGAAGAGTCTGTCACGCGGCACTCGGGCGGGCTAAGGTTCGGTACACTGAAATAACAAGAGGGTTAGACAAGAGTGCTTGGGACGTGACATGCAAGGCAACAAACTAGCAAGGAACCAAAGGGAACTTATTGCTATAAAGGGAAGAGACCGTTCAAAACAAGTGCCAATAGCTGTGAGGAAATTCGCATCGAAAGTGTGTGACAAAATAATTTAAGGTCAAGCAAGCAAGAGTGAAGGATGTGAAAGAGAATGCACAGTACAGAGAAGCAGAACTGAAGCGTGCAGGATCGTGACAAATACAATAGCAGTTATTGGGGTAATTGTCATGATTCCTCATTGCACTCACCTGCACCCGCTCGTTTGGCGCTAGCTGTGCTTGTTGCCTGATTAATTCCCCTCTTATTTATACACAGTGCACCAGTCACTCCCTGTCAGTCCATCAGCGAACCTCTGCATACGCAGGGCAAGCACTTTGACTCTGGCTCCCGTCGGCCCCGTTTTCACGTCTGTTCCTGATTCCCCGTTTGGCTCCTGCTACAACCCGTTTTTGACCACCGACCACGCTCTGATCCCCAGCTCCGGCTATCGACACGTTTTGCCCGTTTGACCACACTGTGATCTCCTGCTCCGGGAGATCCACTTCCGCATTCTGATCACACTCCGATCCCGGAGGCGGCTTGCTTCCTTCGTCCAGCGAGCACTGGAACGCTGGCGTTTGTTTTCCTCTATTTCTCAATAAACTTGAGAGTAAACATTACGCATCTGGGTCCTCTTCTTGTTCTGGTTCTGACTGGTAATACTTGTCCTTCCTTATTGTATAGTATTAGTACTTGTGAAACTGCCAGATACTGGTACACTCTTGTGTTCCCTCATGATTAGGAACTAAACATTTGTAATAAACTGCTTTATTTTTTAATAACCACCATTGTGTTTCCACAGAAAAAAATTGCATCGCAGTATAAAAAAAAATTAAACTCAATTTTACGGATTAAAGTTAATCATAAGTACTTTTTGGTCGTAAAATAAGAAATATCATTTTACAATTAGAACATCTTAGTTACCTTACTTAGTACCAGTTTTAACACTTAACGGATGCGTCAGATTGATGATTAATCACCATCTTTCAAGAGAATATGTAGGTTTCACCTGCTTGCATTACAATATCTGTTTTTTTTTATCAACACAAACACCATTAGTCACCCGTGGTAGACGCATTTTTCATCATAGGCCTCACTCCCACTCTGTATGTGTCCATAGTGATGTCAGACAGTTTGATCCATGATCAGTATCTCTATGCTTCTCAGTGATGGAGTATTCTGTCTTTTGTTTTTTGCTCCATTAACATCCATCCATCATATAATTTTAGTCACGATTGAACAGCCAGTTATCCTTTTCATTTAAGCCAGGATCGGGAAAACAACAGCTGGAGGGCCACATATGAGTCCAACAGTTTTAAAAACTCTAACCCTTTTGTGTGTCGCCAGCCCCTTCATAAAATTGTCAGGAACAGAACAGAGACAGGACCCACTTGCGTTGAGTTTCTCACAAGTTTTATTGGAAGAAAGAGAAAGGGTTGCGCCCACGATCCGGTGATTGCTGGAGGCGGGAAGCAGGTCGCTCTGATACTTGATACTGATACATACCACGCTCCGATCTCCCGCCTCTCTTATCTGATTATCAGATACCAAAAATTGAATATTTTATCTTTTTGGTGTGGCCTTCTGCCAAATATTTCAACCCAAATTTGCTTGTTACTATAGAAAAAATGCCCACCCCTGATTTAGGCCAATAGTGCAAAGTTTGCCCGTTTAATACAAGAAAAAAAATCTAATTTAAATAGCCAGTGCTCTACATGTGGTATATCAACTACTGTACAGAGATCACTTGGTTTTTAAGGTTAATGGGGACCAGAACTACCTGAGAAAAGTGAAAACCCACAAAGTAGTGCGCACCTTCATAAAAGCCCCCTAAGGATTTAACTTACTTAAGATTACGTTAATACTAACTGAGAGTTCATGACTGTCACAAAATAACAACTATAGATCTACTAATAATAACACACAACACCTAATAGCTGTTGAATGAATTGTTTTATTGTCCTCATACAAAAGTAAACCGAAATTAGGAGGGGCTACTCTGTTTAGTGTAAGAAAGCAATTTAGAGAGCGTCTGGTTAGCCGTGCTCAAATGGTGAAAGATTAATAGTCAGCGATTAATAAAACAAAATAGTCTAGAATGTAGCAGTTTCCCACAAGTTGTTGCTCCAAATCATCCGTTTCATGGCTAATGAACCTGGCGTTGGTAAGATACGGTTGTTAGCCTAGCCATTAGCAGTAAGCTGAATCAGCACCACCAATCTTGCATTCTCCCAGATGCCGCCCAAGTCACTTCTGGAAGCCGATAATAATCCCACGAAGCATTTCTTTGCGTTCCACTGTCTTTCCCCAGAGTCCGACTTCATTGATGAATTCCTTTTTAATGTAACGAGCCGCTAAAAGCTAGTGGTCGCCATGCCTTCCAGGTTTGTCTCCAGAGGTGGTGCCTGCCTTCTGTTTGACTGACAGTTTACAGCAGCCTATCAGAGTCACGCACACAGGCAGTCACACCCACCCAACAGAGCACCCTCCCAAATCTGTCCCCACTGTGTGCACTCTAGCAGAACACAATGCACAATACAATGATATTGAAGACATTAAAGACAAAATCAATTCAATTCAAAATCCACGAAGGAGTGAACCAGCAATAACCGAAGCGCGAAGTAGTGAGAGGTCCCTTCAAAAATTGAAATGAATTGTCTTTATCGTCATTGATAGCGATATAGTGAACATTGTGGCACTACAGGATAATCATATATAAAAGACTCAAAGGAGAAAAATAGGGTGAAAGAATGTCAGGATAAATAGGCACATATTTACAAGGTAGTGCTTGGAGACTGGCCCAAATTTTAATAATAGTGCAATAAAAAATGGTGTATATATTTTTCACAGTTTTGCGCGCTTATTTAGGATAGTGATGGCCCTGGGGAAGAAATTTTCTCTGAGCCTGTTAGTCTTTAAAAGAGAATTGGGAGATTAGGAGTTGAGCAGTAAAGTTAAAGAAAAATACATTTGCTAAATCATGCCAGCATCCCCCTCCTTGCAAGCAACTCTTCAAAGTGACACTCATCGGGCTGTCTCGGCCTTCACTGATGGTGTAAAGACAAAATACTTGTTTCCAGGATGATACACAAACACAGTAGCTGCATTGCATGAGTCACAAAGTGGCCACCACATGTGCTACATGAAATATACCTATGAGGTTTTTAAATCTGTAGTATGAAATTGTGAAAAAAAAGAAAAAAATATGCATATATATATATATATATATATATATATATATATATATATATATATATATATATATATATATATATATATATATATATATATATATATATATATATATATATATATATATATATATATATATATATATATATATATATATATATATATATATATATATATATATATATATAATATTATATACACAGTCGCAAAACTTTGGTAAACTTAATTTCATGTCTCAGATATCACTGTGTTTGTCTGCTATTTGATATATTTAACAGAAATTGCTGATCCGAACAACCAATGAATTATAAAGGAAAATCTTGAAAATGATCAGGGGTGCCCAGACCTTTGCATACGACTAATTATATATATATATTTATATATATATATATATATATATATATATATATATATATATATATATATATATATATATATATATATATATATATATATAGTTTACTTTTGTTGTGAACAAAATACATAAATTGCAGTAGCATACGTCTATTTGACCAGTTGACTCAGGCTTTCCGAGTAAAATGTATTTTATTGAACTCACTTTGTATTTTTTACTGTTGATTGTTATTTTGTAATATTATTTTCTGTTTATTTTTGTTCCACTTCAAGTGTAGGATAAATCTGTTATTGATAAGGTGCAATCAATATTAAAAGGTTAACACAACTACCTATCTGTTCTTTTCAATTCAACTGACTCTAATACTGCTAAAAAAAATTCAAATGATCTGACATACAACAACTTATTTTTAAAGTAATGGAAATAGTTAATTTCCCCTTTAACTGGTTACTATTGTGGAGTAATTCACTGAATAACTCAGTTACTTTTTGTAAGAAGTAGTGATGTTGGCCTGGAGAGGGATAGGCGGCACCAGGCTGTACTTGTCCAGGACACACCACAAGAAATGGTGTCCCTACGACCTTAGTGGTTAAGATATACAACCAACCACCCAACCAATGACCAAACGACCCAACGACCCAACGACCCAAACGCCCCAAACGACTCAAACGACCCAAACGACCCAAACGATCAACCTACCAACCAACCAACCCAAACCAACCAAACAACAGTGAGTAACTGAGAGTGAGTTGTCGGGCCAGGCTAACCACTAGGCTAAAGGGCTAAACCCTTCAAAACGCCTCTCCCATCCATTTTCCTCTCCAACGTTCGCTCTCTGGACAATAAACTGGACCATTTACAACTGGAACTAACATCGTACTGAGAGATGACGAACTGCTGTGCTATAATTCTGACAAAGACATGGTTAAACTTATCTATCCCAGCTGTCGCTTAAGGAAACTGTGCGGGTCAGATGTATCGACATTTCGTTCTGTATACACGTGTACACGAATGGAAATAAAGTATATCTGAATCGGAATCTGAATCTGGACTATAAATAAAGTCACTTGCCCAATAATGCAAATTTCCTAGAAAATTGCAATGACCCATCACAGGGAAGCCATTTTCAGAACAGGTCCTCGGGCTTCCCACCTGTTCTTTGCGGGCTACTTAGTGCTCGCGAGCACCACGTCTGTGACCCCTTCTGTAGACCGTCTTACTCTTGAAGAACAGTCAAAAGATTAGTCTGAACATGTCTACATTAGATGTTTCAGAACTGATTTTTCATAATACAAACAACTTCTTTCATTTTTCTCCAAAACCAGTTTGTTATTTCTTACGAATCGCACGAATTTCAGTCACAACAAGACGATCTAATCTCATCAGGTGAGCGAGAATGCGGGGAACCGCGACCGGTGTGAAGTGTTGAGCAATTTCAAATTTGGACAGCACATCGACACCTTGAGTAGACGAATGAAAGCATGACATCAGTGGTTTCCCTTTCCCACCGCAACTTTGTGAATCAAATAAAATGGGCCCGGGACGGCCAATCGCTAGCAATTACGCTTGAGACGACCCAGCGGGACACAGGGAGAAGAAGTTGGAGGTAACGGTACGATGAAGAACGTGTTTTCACTCGTCTTGCTACTGCATTTTTGCCACGGCGCTACGGTCGACTTCAACCTGCACAAGGAGATGATTGAAAGTCTGGATCAACTTAACAAACTCTACAAAGAGAAACAAGTCTGTGTTACATCTGTGAGTAGGAAGGTCTTTTCTTTCTTATTTTCAAAGGACGGCTTTCTGTTCGATGGTAGTATCTTGACTTGGGGTTCATTTAACAAAGCGGTTTGGTGAAAAACCCAGAGTTGGTTGACACAATGAGGGAAACACTGAGTTTTAGACAAACAAGTCAATATTACATCTGTGAGTAGGAATGTCTATTCTTGCCTTCCTTTTTTCTGAGGTCAGCTTAGTCTTCAGTGTAAGTATCATGACTTAGTGTCTATTTCACAAAAGGGGTTTAGTGAAAAAGCCCGAGTTTGTTAACACTGTAATGAGGGAAACACTGAGTTGTAGACAAACAAGTCAATATTATATCTGTGAGTAGAAATGTCTATTCTTTCCTTCTTATTTTCTAAGGTCAGTTTACTCTTCAGTGTAAGTATCATGACTTAGGGTCCATTTTACAAAAGGTGTTTAGTGAAAAGGCCAGAGTTTGTTAACACTAAAATGAGGGAAACACTGAGTTTTAGACAAATAAGTCAATATTACATCAGTGAATAGGAATGTCTTTTCTTGCCTTCTTACTTTCTAAGGACGATTTACTGTTCGGTGGTAGTATCATGACTTTGGGTCCATTTTACAAAAGGGGTTGCGTGAAAAAGCCCGAGTTTGTTAACACTGCAATGAGAGAAACACTGAGTTTTAGACAAGTCAATATTACATCTCTGAGCAGGGTTGGGTAGGGTTACTTTAACTTGATTACTTTCAATTACTTTTGGATTACTCCAATACCAAACATGCTAATAAAAGACAAAATAAACTAAATATGAATAAAATTATGACTCACAACACGTGGTAAGCTTTCTCTCCTGGCTTTGATCTCTTTGATCTCCGGCAAAACTAACATAAAATGCGACAGAAACAAAATGAAAATCAATCCAAACAGCTTGCCAACATCATTTTTGCCGTTCCATGTGTTCCGTTACTCCCCAAGCCTCCAAAAAATTTAGTAATTTTATTCATAATTAGTTTCTTTTGTCTTTTATTAGCATATTTGGTATTGGAGTAATCCAAAAGTAATTGAAAGTAATCAAGTTAAAGTAGCCCTACCCAACCCTGTCTGTAAGTAGGAATGTCTTTTCTTGCCTTCTTATTTTCGAAGGACTCTTTACTTTTCAGCGTTTCTATCATGACTTAGGGTCCATTTTACAAAAGCGGTAGAGTGAAAAAGCCAGAGTAATGAGGAAAACACAGAGTTTTAGACAAATAAGTCAGTATTATATCTGTGAGTAGGGATATCTTTTCTTGCCTTCTTATTATCTCAGGACGATTTACTGTTCAGTGGTAGTATCATGACTTCGGGCCCATTTTACAAAACTGGTGCAAAAGAGTCTAATACATCTTATGCATTCTTCACATCATACGTATCTTCACTTTTTTCTATCTCTGTAGCCGGACGTAATGCGAAGGCCATCTGCACAAATGCACAAAAACGCAGTAAGTTTTTTTCAATCTACTTTTTATGTCGTTAAAAACCCAGAGTAAACCCTTTGTTTCTTTTCCTCCCCAGGACTTCTGCGTGACCGTTTTCCGCAGAGAGCTGATGACCTTTCTTGGAAATGTGTCGCTGCACCGTGAAAGCGAACATATCCTCACAGAGCTCACACAAAACCTGCAGCTTCTGAAACCTCACGTTGAACAGGTTCGTTTTTTTTTGTTTGTTCTGCATTTAAGTCCTGGAAGCATTTTTTCCATGAAATAATGTAAAGAAAATATTCTTCATTTTTTCATTGCGGTTTAGGAAGCAAATGTTTTTTTATTGTTAATGCCCCTTGTATTTTCTATGATGACGCAATCGCTTATTTGATTCCTATCACAATTAATAAACATTACTATACATACAGTACATGTATTACCCTAAAATAAATGTAAATAAAACTCTATGTAAGGTAAAAGACACTATTTAAAGTAAGAAACAATAAACATTCAGTGTAATAAAAAACATTAAATAAATAAATACAAAATAAAAAAAAATACAAAATAATAAATACATGCATAAAATATATGAATACATAAATAGGTAGAATACATACATACATACATACATACATACATACATACATACGTGAATAAACTATATTTAAAAAAAATCAGAATCTTTTAAAAAACATTGCTAATATAATACAGTAATCCCTCGGTTATCGCGGTTAATGGGGACCAAAACCACCCGCGAAAAGTGAAAATCCGCAAAGTAGCGACGCCCCTTCAAAAATGCTTTTTTAATTATTTTATTTAATTATTATTATTTTGTAGACCCGCGAAGCTCTGAACCCGCGAACGTAAGACCGTGAAGTAGTGAGCTCCCACTGTGTATATAATTCATAAATAATTGTCTAAACGTTCTTACAACTTTTTTTAATTGAAAAACGTTTTTTTATTTTACTACATTTAAAAACGTTTTTTCTATGAAAATAAAACAATAATATTCAAAGTAAATATACCAGATAATTTTGCTTCTAAATAAATTGGACCGTGTTTACTAAAATTAATTCCTTTTTTTTTTTTTAAATGATGATAATAATTATAAAATAATAAATGGATGGGCTCCAGCCCCCTCCGCGGCCCTACTGAGGATAAGGGACACAGAAAATGGATGAATGGATGAATAATATTAGTGTTAATAGTGATATTATTATTATTATTATTATTATTATTATTATTATTATTATTATTATTATTATTAATAATATTAATAATAGGTTGCCACGGCAGATAGGTGGTTAGCGCGCATCCCCACGGTGCAAAGGTTCAGAGTTCAAGTCCAGCTACCGCAGCCTTCTTGTGTGGAGTTGCATGTTCTCCCTGTTCTTGCGTGGGTTTCCTTCGGGCACTCATTTTAGGACATCATGTGAATCTAAAAAGAGATGGTAGAGCAAAGAGCTGCACAACAGAGTACAAAAAAAAATACACCATAAATGAAAACATGCATAAATATATGAATAGATTAAATTTAGAATGTTAGAATGTCAGACTTGGCTTTTTTGTCATTGATATCTACGTTGTGAACAATTGTATCGCAACATTCATTGCAGCCTGGTCATCCCGAAATGGGGATCACTTCATGTGCTGTCCCGTCTCAATGTTTCTTCATATTCCTCATGCTGAGGTTTTAAGTTTTTCCTTGCTCTCATGTAGGTTTTACATCAGGGGATAGTGTGATGATACTCTGTAGTCTGTAATAGTCTGTGGTATGTTTAGCCCTTTGAGACTCCTTGTGATTGAGGGCTATACAAATAAGCATGAATTGACTTGAGAGTGTTCAGCACTTATTAGAATGATGTCATGAAATAAATCATGTTTATTTTCCCAATAAACTTGTCAATAACAATATTGATATATTTTGTTTAGTTTTTTTTTCCCATTGAAATAAAAATGTGATAAATGAAAGCAACCGTAAAATGGCAGTTACTTGTGTACATAACTTAGGTTCGTCAAGAATTTTACGTTAGATCTCAACATAAGGGACACACAGGCAGACACAGGCAGAAAGGGGGCAGGTGGACTGTTTAGCCATTTAGAATGCAGAACACAATGCACGCTGAAAATCCACCAAGTATCCAAACCGCGATACAGCAAGGGTGTACTGTACTATTGAAAATGTGTTCCACCACAAAGACCGGATCCTCATTATCTGCTACAAGTAATATAAAACCTCTTTTCCTCTCTCAGATTGAGCATCATTGCAAAATGGAAGAGAATACACGAAGCCTGACGCCTTTCAAACCCTTTTCGGCATTTCTGAGGAGTCTTAATGGAAGGAAACCATCATCTAAAGTGCTTTAATTGATACAGGACACCAGATGTTGAGCGTCCTAATACCAAAATGAGAAACGTGATGAATGTTATTTTCTATTTATTTATTTGACAACCTATTTATTGTTTGTATTAAGCTGTGGTTCATACAGATACAAATACTTTGCAAAATGATGAACATTTTCCCATCAATAAAACAATATTTATATTTTCTATTTGTGTCCGCCATTAATTGTTTCACAGCGGAAGCGAGAAGAAAGCCGGTAATGTACTCAGACTCCGAAGCAAAAATCTCCTTGTATCTATTTCAAGCATGGAGAATGGAGCCTGAGTCTTTACGCTGACATGTTGCGTGCTGACATGCACACGGATCGCACACAAAAACAAAACACGCACATGTTGCAGAAGGGAGAGACGGGGAATTGAATGTACGCTTTAAAAAGAAATGCTTTTAAGCTAATATTTCATATTCTGACACTAAAAGCAAGGAATATTACCTTAAGAATCATTTAGACCAAAGATTTTCTTGAAAAAAGGTTACTGGTACATGTACTGTGGTCAGATGAGACCAAAATGGAGGAATAAAATCATAAAACACTGGTTTAAAAGATATTTGCGTCAGGATTCTAGAATTAAGCAGGTGGTGGTAAACTGTATACAGATAGCTAGAGCAGGTGGTCGGGAATCTAAGGCTCGCGAGCCATATTTGTGTCATGATTACTGATTTGACTCAGCTGTGCCCGCTCTTTTGACGCCAACTGCCGCGGTTCCTGATTGGCTCCCTGTGAGTATTTGAACCCAGTCCTGTCTGTCCCTTGTTGTCAGTCCGTCTGCGAACCTAGGTGAATACTAGGCAAGCCTTTTTCGACCCTGACTCCCACCTGTCCCGTTTTTTGCTCCCGTCTGTCTATGGCTAGGACCTGTTTTGAATCTTACCACGTCTGCTCTCCCGTCCCGGCTTACAACCTCTTTTTGTTTCCTCTGTATCTGAATAGTGAAGGAGTGAATGTTCATCTAACATTGTAATTTCAATTTAAAAAAAAAGTTTTTTATGTTTATTTAATTACCAGTGTCAATATCATAAAACATGGATTCCCAAAGGTGTAAATTCAAAACTAAACCAATGCAGCCACAGGCCAGGTAGGGAGAGTTGCTGAAAGTGTGCTTGTCAGTCACACATGATGCATAAACTTCGAGAGTTGCCTAGGGCACTGGGTGAAAGAGAGAGAGGGCTGCGCTATCTCCATATAGAAACCGCATTTTGAGGAAATTGGTAGAGGAATGACATATTGATCCCAGGACTGTCACGGTTGCCATGGCGGCCAATTGGCCCCGCCCGGGTGGCGCCAGCTGCAGCTTGTTGACAGATTGGCTCCCAGTCGGTATTTAAACTCCTGTCAGTCCCCTTTGGTCGGTCCATCTGCAAATCTCTATTTTTACAAGGCAAGCCATTTTTCGCCTGTCCCGTTTCTTTTTGCTCCTGTTTGCCTTCTGCTAGGATCTGTTTTGATCTCGACCACGTCTTCTCTCCCTTCCCGAATTACGACCTGTTTTGATCTCGACCACGTCTGTTCTCCCGTCCCAAATAACGATCCATTTTTTATCTCGACCACATCTACTCTTCTATCCTGGCTTTCGACCCTGACCACGTTTTTGCTCTATCTACTGACCCGTTTTTTCCGTTCCCGACACCGCCATCGCTCGCCACGGAAGTCCCACTTCCACGTTTAGAGTGACCTGCTTCCCGCGTATGGCAATCCCCAGATTGTAGGCGCAACCCCATCCCTTTCTTCTAATAAAACTTGTGAGAAACGTTACGCAAGTGGGTCCTTTTCCCGTTCTGGTCTTGAAAAGGACAATAGCATCGAACCAATCCATGTACTTGTTTATGAACGATAATATCGCTATTGGGATCGATCTGCCCACCCCTATTGTGCATGTGTGCACACATGCGTGCAGGGCCGAGCACAACGTCCTCTGCTATCAGTGCAGCATATTAATCCGTTTGCACAAATGAGAGTAAATATTGTAAAGCAACATCACTATGCACTCTCTCGTTTAAAATTTTCAGTACTGTATGCAAATGAGCCACCCTGCGTGCCTGGTACTGACAATTAAATCCGAATGAAAGATTTGCGATGTACTGTAAGCTATTGGTCTAATTTTAGCCCCCACTCATTTGCATCACTCCTCTGGCCTGATGGTCAATCTTGTAAACTGCTTCTAATGTTGGATGCTTGAGAGGGAAAAGGCAAAAAGCTGTCGCTCCGCTTCGTGTCAAAACATGCATGGATGTGGGGCGACAGCTGCTATGTCACGATTGTTCTGAATTCCACAATGCGCCGCATGCAATCAAGTGAATAAAACAAGCGGCCGCTGTGGGGATGCTGACAGATATTGCTCGGATTTTTCCAGAGGTGGGTAGTGACGGAGTATATTTACTCCGTTATTTTGTAATTTTGTACTTCCAGGAGTATTTTTAAATCCCTATACTTTATACACATTTATACTTGAGTAAATTTGTGAAGAAAAATCGATACTTTTAGCAGTGCCTGAAATGCATGAGAAAAAGTTACCGGACACCAGAGCAGACCGGACACCTGCCCAGCCATAAAGTTGCCTGCCTCATTTTTCACAACTTGAAACACAATAAGACGACTCATCGCAAAAAAAACCGTTGTTGCAAAGTATTAAGGGTTGATAATCACAATATATAACATAACAACACTTTAACATTAAGTTTATTATAAATCTACTTATAACATTCATTGCATGTACATGACATCACTGTTTTCCATCTCCCATCAGTATGTACCTGTATTTACTCATCTTCATTCAAGCAATGTTTGCGTTGCGTCATCTGCTACAAGCTCTTTCCACGATGCTTTTAGTGTACATTTATGTTTTGTTGCATCATAATTGTTTTTAGCTTCTTTTGAATCTTTCTTCCAGGACTGAGGTTTTAGCTTGATTCCTGGTAAGGAGTGTGCAGTTTCCTCATGCGTGAGAAGATGAGCAGGACATTGTGGTTCAGCCTTTTAGCATATTTATTCCACAAAGCAAGCAATACAACAACTTTTCTTCATTTTCCTCATGTTGAGGTTTTAGAGTTTTTCCTTGCCCTCATGTTGGTTCCAGATCAGGGGATGGTGTAATAATAGTCTGAAAAAATAGTCTTTGTAATAACCTGTGAAGCCCTTTGAGACTCTTTGTGATTAAGGGCTATACAAATAAAAATGACTTGACTTGACTTGACAACATGGCTCCATTCAATACAACCTGGCAATCAACAATTAGCAAAACGAAAAATTGTGCGTGCGTAATGACGTCACACAATGGAAAACGTCTTCCCACAATGCCACGAGTAAGAGCGCTATTAAATTAACAAATCTTAACAATTCCTAACCACGCCTCCATTTTTCTTGTGTTCTCTGTGCGTCTACTTTGGAAAATGATATGCAGATGTACGACCTTATAACGCTCGGGAAAGTCCGGAAGCACAAAGTTATTCGATGCAGGCTTCTGATTGGCTGCCGAGTATGCATATTGTGTCGGGAGACCAGAACAGACCAGGAAACCCCAGAGCATTCGTTACAGTTCTTTATTTAAGATAGCGTTCAGGGCTTGCGGGAGACGTAATGGCTGTCAGACGTCAGCAGCGGAGCCGGAAAGAAGGCTTCGGATTGGGTGACCATTCGGAGGGCTGAAGACAAGCAGGTCGAGTTTACCGGGGCTGGAGAGAAGATTGTAGTGTGGGACGGAAGCAGGTTGGGTCGGAGGCAGGCAGACACAGGTAAATAAAGTTCTAGACGAAACGGGCAATCAGGAGAGTCACACAGAGTTACAATCGTACTACTCTGACGAAGAAGTCTGGGCGCAGCGCGCTAAAGAACGAAGCGTCAGCCAATCAGATTGCTCCAGGTGGCCAGAGTTAGCAAACGAACTGAAATTTCGGAATTTCCAAAACAAAGAAGATTTCAAAATCAGAATAAAACGTTTTATTTGTTAAAAAACAAAAAACAAAAAAAACGATTTGCCTGCAGTTCCTGCCCAAAAATTATATATTTTTTTTTTTTCTTGAAAAAGTTGTCGGCCACCCGGGCAAAAACGTTTTGTAAGTTGTACGCCCGATGAAAAGGATGCACGCCTCGGCGTCTGGGCAGACGTTATTTCAGACACTGCTTTTACTCCTCTACATTAGGCAACATTGAAGTCGTTGCTTAATAAATCTCTTCACCTAACTAAGCATCTGTCTGTCTCCGCTAAGGCTCTACCATGTTTAACCAATCAAACGTAGCAGCTGCGTCACGTGACCTTATTCAACTTCAGCGGGGGAAAAGTTGTTTGCGGATGAAACAGCATATTCGCACCTCTTCAGACACTTTATAAATAGCTGACAGTTACTGCTCA